>NC_037671.1:112243639-112521617 GCF_003255815.1 Theropithecus gelada
TTTTTTTTTTTTTTTTTTTCTCTCTCTCTCTCTCTCTCTCTCTCTCTCTCTCTCTCTCTCTTTCTTTCTTTTTTTTTTTGACGGAGTTTCCCTCTTGTTGCCCAGGCTGGAGTAAAATGTACAACGATGTGATCTCAGCTCACTGCCATCTCTGCTTCTCAGGTTCAAGAGATTTTCCTGCCTTAGCCTCCCGAGTAGCTGGGATTACAGACATGCGTCACCGCACCCAGTTAATTTTGTATTTTTAGTAAAGACGGGGTTTCATCATGTTGGTCAGGCTAGTCTCGAACTCCTGACCTCAGGTGATCTGTCCGCCTCGGCCTCCCAAAGTGCTGGGATTTCAGGCATGAGCCACCGCGCCTGGCCCATAGCACTCCTTTTAATCATCCTGAGGCGTGGCAGTTGTGCCAAGCATGATTAATTTAGCTTTGCCTTCTCTAATGATTTTCAATATCAATATGTGTCTCAGCACATATTTTCCAGTTTGCATTTGCAGCTAGAGTCCAGAGTTCAGATCCCAGGACTTTTTCATGTAGGACCCATGCAGTCTCTATTTGGGGTTCTTCTGGTTTTATTCAGTGCTACTGTATGAATTACCATGTCCTGACATCCTCGTAGATGTGGGTCCTCCAGTTCCTTCACTAAACACAGTGCCTATTCCCACAGTCTGCAGCAGGCACTCAATAAATGTTGATGTCTGCTTCTCTGCCACTATTTCCCTCAGAGCTCTTCAGAAAGACTTCCTCTCTACCAATATTACGGGCAAAGAGAATGTTCCAGGAAGGGGATGGATAAAGAAGCTGAGAAAACTGTAAGTGGGTGAGGGGTGAGGGTGTGGAGGGGTGAGGGTATGTAGACCACTCCTATGAGAGGTGATGAGAGTCCCTTGAGGCTTCCTTTTTCTGTGTATCTATTTTTTTTTTTTTTTAAAGAAAAAGGCTCTGTACCTTGATGTTGAGTAAATATGAACATACAGTGTTCCCATTTGTGCACCATCATGGTTCCTTATCTCCCTGATTGAACATTTTGTAAGTGCCTTCTAGTTAGTTGAGTATATGACTGTACCTGTAAATCATATGTGAATCATATCTCATTCCTACTTGAACTTAGTTGCTGAAGAAGAGTGACTTTGTCCTATGCACCTCTATAGTCCAACCCCTACCTTGACCCAGACTTGGTACATGTCCTATTTCTAATGAATACTTGCTCAAATCAATAGCATACTCAAGAGTTGACCTTGATTTTACAGATATTGGTTTATCAATATCAAATCAAGGATTTTGTAATGGTGGCTATCATAGTATAAAGTAACACACATTGTTTTCTGTTTCATTAGTTAATTAAGGGATGTGACAAGGGAAGTATTGCATTATTCAAAAACAAATTGAGACTAACTAACAACAGAAGTTCCCAGGCTTTGGAAGGTGTACCAAAGATCTAATGAAACTGAGGTCATAAAAAAACCACTGTTGTTTTCCTCTACGAAAATACTGTACAGGGCTGGGCACAGTGACTCGTGCCTGTGATCCCAGCACTTTGAAAAATCAAGGTGGGAGGATCACGTGAGCTCAGGAATTTGAGACCAGCCTGGGCAACTTGGGGAGATGCTTTCTCAACAAAAAATTTAAAAATTATTGGGGATAGTGGTACTCACCTGTAGTCCCAGCTACTCGGAAGACTGAGGAGGGAGGGATTGCCTGAGAACAGGAATTTGAGGCTGTAGTGACCTCTAATTGTGCCACTGCACTCCAGCTTGTGTGACAGAATGAGATTCTGTCTCAAAAAAAAAAGTATATATAATATAGTACTTTTGCAAATGAACGGTTTAGCCTGAAAATGCACCATGAAACATTTTTTCCTTTCTCTCTAGTCTCAAGATGTAACCTGGAAGTTTACTACAGAAACACTTCTTTTTTCCTCCTTAGTCTTATAATATATCCTTGGAATATACTTTCTTTGAAACAACACATCCCTCCTTTTCTTACCGTACTCTCCTTTTCACCATGCACTTTTATCTAACTGTATGATAGTATCTAACTGTGTGCTTATTTAGAAGTTCTGGTGGGTAATCTTGGGATAATCTTGGAGACCCAGCTGCAATATTACAGAGACTACGTCAAGTTGGTTAGTCTATAACCAGGCTTTTTTTTTTTTTTTTTTAATTGAGACGGAGTCTCGCTCTGTCTCCCAGGCTGGAGTGCAGTGGCGCAATCTCGGCTCACTGCAAGCTCTGCCTCCTGGGTTCACGCCATTCTCCTGCCTCAGGCTCCTGAGTAGCTGGGACTACAGGTGCCACCCCAACCATGCCTGGCTAACTTTTTGTATTTTTAGTAGAGACAGGGTTTCACCGTGTTAGCCAGGATGGTCCCGATCTCCTGACCTCGTGATCCCCCTACCTTGGCTTGCCAAAGTGCTGGGATTACAGGCATGAGCCACCACGCCTGGCCAACCAGGCTATTTTTAAGATGTCACCAGCTCACACTGATAACCACCAGGACAATACACAGACCCTGTACTCAGCACCACTCTTGCGTAACTCCCATTCCTAGTTCTCCCTTTTAAGCTCCTCTCTCCAGCCTAAAGTTTGAAGCAGTTTCTTTAGTTCTGAGCCTGGCTGTTTCCCCACTGCTAGCCCTGGAATACGGTCATTTTCTTTCACTCCATCTTGTCTTCGTTACAGGCTTTGCAAGCAGGAAGCAATTGAGCCTACCTTTGGTTACACTTTGACAATTCTAAAAAAACTGCTCAGATAAAGAAAATCAGTATGTCTATATCAAGAACAAAGATTGAATCTTCATTTTTCTGTATATATGCAAGTGAATGTAAATGATTTTGTCATAATGCAACTGACTTCCTATCTAAAACTACAAAATATTAAAATTCCACAGTTGAGTTCCTTGCCTAATTTATTCAGCCACCTCTAAGAAAACAATAACTAAAAATGAAGGCTGTTTTTAAATTAATAACTATATCACTAATTATGACTACAAATGAAGGCTGTTTTTAAATTTTATGTCATAATCTATTGATTCTGATGTTCCAAACATTAACTGTGTATACTTTCATGCACATACACACACACAAATCACACCAACAAATATAATAATTGTCTTTCCTCTGGTAGAAGAAACAGAGAAACAAGAAACAATTTCAACTTAATTTTCACCAATAATGATGAACTAGTTGGTGAAATGAACGTAACGGCAAATGTGAAAAAAAGTCATTTTGTCATAAAGTTTGTGAAATAAAAAATAAGATTTCACAAAATCAGGCAGGTACCCTAGTTTTACATAATAATCTTTCAGAAAATTCGGAGAAAAAGCAAATTGGTTAGACTCTAAAAGGAAATATGGCTCAAGAAATAAAGGAGATTAAGAAGACATTTTCATAACACAAATGATTCTAATAGGAATGAAACTGAGAGAATTACAAATGTGTAAGTTCAAATGGCTGTTCAAAAAGGATTTGTATAAGCAATCAACATAACTAAAAATGACCAAAAATGGTAAGGACAAGCCAGGAATAAATGAAACTTGTGCATGTTTCTAACGAAATAAAATAACTTGAAAACATACATGTGTAACAATAATAAACTTGCTTGGGATTGGTGAAAATAATAACAGAATTAGGCAATTCCATTTAAATGTTAGAAAATTATCCTCAACTAAAGGACCATGATTAAAAAAGAATGTAGGTACAGGTTGCTTTAAATGCCTCCAGGTCTGCATTAAACTTATGAGAGGAAGCTACAGAATTTGCTGGTTGAATTGTTTAACGAATGAAATATCTCGACCTGTGGGCAGTGTGACTTGGAAAGGCAGGTCTCAGCTAATTTACCACAGACTCTTCAGCCCTGGACAATAAAGTGAGTGAAGTTCCTGTTTTTATCATCCCTCTTTGCAAATGGCCAAGGCTCTGCAACAATGATTGCATCCCCTTCTGTCTCTGTCACATCCTCATTCAGCACAGGGAATGTCTTAGCATTCCCACTGTTACAACCTCTGAGAGCATCACAGTGCTGCACCTTCCCTCAGTGATGCAGTCCTCATTGCCCTTCATGTAGCTAATGACCGAATCCAGGATCTCTTTGTTAATGTCTGCATAAGGGCCACTTCTTACCCTGATTGTTTCAGGTTGGGTTTCTTAGAAGTAGAACTTGAGGCGGGAGTTCTTGGGCAAGTGGTTTATGGAGGAAATGCTCTCAGGAAAAATCTACAAGGGAATGAAAGAAACAGGTTAGGAGAGAGGAAGAATATTCAAAAGGTTTGATTTTAGGAAAAGTCTAGCCTTACTTAGACTGATCTCCTGGCGAGTTCTGAGGTAAAAATCACACCAGAGGGGTTTCTCATGTTGAGGCAAAGAGCACTGAAAGGCAACAGTTGGCCATCGACAAATCGTAGGTAGAAGGGTTCATCCTTCCCAGACTGTTTTGGATACAGTGACTTCTGTAGGCTAAGAGCAATTCTTCAGATATATATAGAGAGATGCAGGAAAGAGCTATTAGCAAACAATACTTACAGTGGCTGACAGATGTTGTAAGGGGGAAAATACTTATTTTCTCACCCATTGCAAGGTTTATAGCTGATACCCCATAACAAAAACCAGATTAACAATATAATATAAATTTTATGTGACATGGAAGCTTTCAGAAAAGACTGAAAAACTCAGGCAAAAATGTATTTTCATGGCCAGTTGTGCACAAGTATGATTGGAGGGCAAAAAGGTATGATCGAATGGTAATAAACTAGGGGAAACTTAGCAAGGCCTTTTCAGATTCACCTGGGTCTCTGGCTATAGATCAGAATTCCTCTGCAAACAGGGTATTAGAACCTACTTTCATGGTAGGTATTCAGAGAACTATTTTCTGGCCCGCTCCAGGGCAGAAAGGTGGGAGAAAATCAGAGTGACTTTCCTGCTTCTGCAGTTTTCCCACCTTTCCTCGGCTTAAAGTTTTCAACATACCAAGGCGCCATACTTGGAGAGTATCACGTTCTGAGCCCCAGCAATGTTGGGAAAGAGGCCCAGGCCACATAGGAAGAGCACATGTAGGAATTCCCAGTTAAGGTCAGAACGGATGACTAGCATCAACTTCCAGGCATGAATGAGTGAGCACTCAGAGGACTCCAGTCTCCAGCCGGCTTCTGCCGATGCCTCAAACGTCATGGAGCGAAGCAAGCTGTCCCTGATGTGCCCTCTCTAATTTCTGACAGAATCCATAAGTATAATCAATGGCCATTATTCTGAGACTGAGTTTTGGCCTATGAGCAGATCTTGTTTTATTGCACTTTGCTTTATTGTGCTTCACAGATACTGCATTTCTTTACAAATTGAAGGTCTGTGGCAACCCTGCAACTAGCACATCTATTGGCGCCATTTTTCTATCAGCGTGTGCCCCCTTCATGTCTCTGTGTGACATTTTGGTAATTTTCACAATGTTCAAACATTTTCATTATTGTCATTTTTTAAGGTGATATTTGATGCTACTATTATAGTCATTTAGGGGCACCATGAATCACCCCCACATAAGACTACCAAACCTAATCGCTAAACATAGTATGTCTGACTGTTCCACCAACCAGCCAATTACTCCATCTCTCTCCCTCTTAAGACTTCTTATTTGCAGCAAAACAATACTGAAATGCAGCCAATTAATAACGCTGCAAAGGCCCCTAAGTTTTCAAGTCACATGTCTCTCATTTAAAATCAAAGCTAGAAATGATGAAGCTTAGTGAGGAAGGCATGTCAAAAGCCACAGTAGGCTAAAACCCAGGCCTCTTGTGCCAAACAGTTTAAGTCAAATTATGAATGCAAAGGAAAAGTTCTTGGAGAAAATTAAAAGTGTCACTTCAGTGAACACACGAATACTAAGAAAGTAAAACACCCTTATTGTTCATATGGAGAAAGTTTGAGTGGTCTGGATAGAAGATCAAACCAACCACAACATTCTCTTAAGCAAAAGCCTAATCCAGAGCAAGGCCTTAACTCTCTTCGCTTCTATGAAGACTGAGAGAAATAAAAAGGCTACAGAAGAAAAGTTTGAAGCTGGCAGAGACTGGTTCTTGAGGTTTAAAGAAAGAAGCCATCTCCGTAACATAAATTTACAAAGTGAAGCAGCAAATGATGATACAGAAGCTGCAACTAGTTATGTGGAAGATCTAGTGAATGTAATTGTTGAAGATGACTACACAAAACAATAGATTTTCAGTGTGGATGAAAGAGTGTTTTATTAGAAGATGCCATCCAGGACTTGCATAGAGGAGAAGTCAATCCCTGGCTTCAAAGTTTGAAAGGACTGGCTGCCTCATTAGGGAATGAAGCTGATGACTTTAAGTTGAAGCTGGTGTTCATTGACTGTTTCAAAATTCTTAAGGCCTTCAAGAATTATGCTAAATCTACTCAGCCTGAGCTCTGTAAGTGGAATAACAACACCCCGATGATAGCACATCTGTTCACAGCATGGTTTACTGAGTATTTTAAGTCCAATAATGAGACCCACTTCTTTTTTTTTTTTTTAAGGATGGTATCTCATTCTGTTGCCCAGGCTGGAGAGCAATGGTGTGATCTCAGCTCACTGCAACCTCCGCCTCCCAGGTTCAAGTGATTCTCCTTCCTCAGCCTCCCAAGTAGCTGGGATTACAGGCATGCACCACCACGCCCAGCTAATTTTTTGTATTTTTGGTAGAGACAGGGTTTCACCATGTTGGCCAGGCTGGTCTTGAACTCCTGACCACAAATGATCCACCCACCTCGGCCTCCCAAAGTGCTGGGATTACAGGCAGGAGCCACTGCACCTGGCCGAGACCCACTTCTCAGAAAAAAAAGAAAAAAAATTCAAAATAGGTGCTCATTGACAATGCACCTCATAACCCAAGAGAACTAATGGAAATGTACAGGCAATTAATGTTGCTTTTATGCCTACTAAGACGAAATCCATTCTGTAGCCCATGGATCAAGGAATAATATTGACTTTCAAGTCTTATTATATAGGAAACACATTTTGTAAGGCAGTAGCGTCTATAAATAGTAATTTCTCTGAAGGATCTGGGTAAAGTAAATTAAAAACTTTCTGGAAAGAATTTATTTTTCTAGATACCATTAAGAATTTGACACATCCCCACTCCAGCCTTCAGCAATCACCCTGATCAGTCATAAATCATACTGAAGGCTCAGATGATAGTATTTTTTGGCAATAAGTTATATTTAAATTAAGGATGTACATTGATTTTTGGACATAATGCTATTGAACACTTAACAGACAGTAGTATAGTGTAAACATAACTTTTATATACACTGGAAAATAAAAAAGAAATTTGTGTGACTCACTTTATTGTGCTATTTGCTTTATTGCGGTAATCTGAAACCAAATCTATAATATCCTCAATTTGTTGTAATGCTTGTAAATTATTGTGTGCCAGAGTAATTGAAAAGAATATGTAATATACTATGTATTTTACTTATTTATTGTTCCCCACTATAAGCTCTATGAAGACAGGATTTTTATATATTTTGTTTACAGATATGTGCCCAAGACCTCCCAGACTGCCTAGAACATAATAGGCAAGTACTCAGTAAGTATTTGTTAACTGAAAGGATACACTGAAAAATTGTTTCTTATACTTCTGTGCTAGTTTGGTTGAATGTTGAATTCTAGGGTTTAAAATAATTCAATTTCACAATTTCAGGTGTGTTTAATTACCTTCTCCTTCCCATTGCGACTAATGAGTAGTTTTGATGACCTCTAATGCTCATTCTTTTGTAAAACTCCATTTGTCCCATGGAAGGTTTGATTTTTTTTTTTTTTAATCCCTGGATTTATGAACATCTGAAATTTTACCATGTTATGAGATTTTCTTTTTATCTTTTAGTTTAATCTCTTTGATGATCAGAGGATGCAGTCTAAAGACTTATCTCCTTTCAGCTGCAGAAAATCATTTCCTAGCTTTTCTCTGATTATAATATCTTCTTTTCTATGGGAAGGGCCTCTTAGAGTTTTCTGTGTCAAAATACCTTAGCTGGTTCTTCCCATGCTTTCTTTTTCATTTTGTTTTTAAATTTGTGGAGAACTTATGTACAATACCTCTATCTCTATAATCCCAACAGTCTCTGTAATAGCTCCTTTAAAGCATCTTTCTCAAAACATTAACCGCAGGGCAAGATTCATTCTGCCAACTGAGGACTTGGCCGTCCCAGCTTTACCAAATCAATATTTCAGTTAGTAACCTTTGATCACCTCAAGGCTGACTCAGGTCTTTGTTCTTGTTTTTACTTTGAGTTTGGATTATTTCTGGAATTACTTACAATTCTACAGTAGTTGTTGCCTGAGATTTCCTTTACTCTTGTTCCTCTATCAACGTAATCTCATTTATTTTCTATCTTCCAGGATTCCTCAAAATTTTAGTCTTCCTAGTGTTGCTATTTATTACATTCTAATATTCTAATACATTTGTCCTTTAAAATATATATATATATATATTTTTGTTTTTGGAGATAGTTTCTGCCAAATCTTTGTAAGAGGAGACCCTAGTGAGTGTGCTTGATTTGTTATTTTTAATCCAATCTCAATTTAATCACAAATCCTCTCACAAACTAGATGTTCTTACCCATTTCACAGAAAATTAGTGGACAAATTCAGTGTTAGGAAGATTTCTTATTTATTTATTTTTGAGATGGAATTTTGCTCTTGTTGACCAGGCTGGAGTGCAATGGCAGGGTCCCACCTCACTGCAACCTCCACTTCTCAGATTCAAGCAATTCTCCTGCCTCAGCCTCCCAAGTACCTGGGACTACAGGTACCCGCCACCACACCCAGCGAATTTTCATATTTTTAGTAGAGACAGGGTTTCACCATGTTGGCCAGGCTGGTCTTGAACTCCTGACCTCAGGTGATCCGTCCGCCTCGGGATCCCAGAGTGCTGGGATTACAGGCGTGAGCCACCATGCCCAGCTGGAAGATTTTTAAAGGAAAGAAGTGTGAGAGAAGGCAACTCAACGGCCAAACAGTTTTATTTACAAGAATAAGCTTGCTAGGGGTCCCAGTGAGGAATCTGGCTGAGACCCCGAGAGCTTACAAGTTGAAGTTTTTATAATATAGTTTCTATAGGGGAGGGGTTGGGGAAGCAGTGGCAGGCGGACACTGTAGGGGCCTGGGGAAAGATGTGGTAAGGGCCAGTCAGGCTTTGTTGTGGTCAGGGTTGTGAAGCTCTGTTAAAGGTATGGGTGAGGTTGACCTTTGCTTTGTTTTTGGGAACACTTTCACCAAGGTAGGAAATACAGTCACCAAGGTAGAAAAATGGTATTGCTATTGTCAATTCTCACACCTAGAACTTTAGACATTGCATTACAATTGTCTTTAATTAGCAATCCTCTTGACAGATGTGCCATGAATGTTCTTTGGTTGTGTACAAAAGGGAGTTGGTAAAAAACAAACAAACAAACAAACAAAAAAACATGGGGTGGCTGAAAGAATCAAAGGTAAAAATGAAGAACCAGTCTCAAAAAGTCAAGATGGGAAAAGCCCAGGGACATATGTATAGAACTAATAATGAAGCATCTTCCTGGGACATTTTAACTGAGAAGAATAAATATTATTTTCAGGTTGTGTATTATTTTGCTGAAGATAGAAATCTCAGGGGAAGAGCTTAGGATTAGACTTAGTTTTGTTTAAGGATGCCATCTCTTCATTTGCAGGGGGAACATTGAGCTTTTCTGCCAAGACTGACTTGAATTGTGAGCAAAGCAGATTGTTGAAGCAAAATCAGGGTGCTATTAGCAGAAAAGGGACCTGATGTTGGATAGACAAACACAGCGGTACTCACTAGACATTAAAACTCCTTGAAGTCATGGGCTGACTTAATTACTTAACAGGCATTCTCAGAACTGGAACTGTGCTCAACGAACGCTGCAAATCAACAGTTACTGAATGAGGCTGCCCTAATTTGTACAGCCAGGCACTCTCATTACTGCACTCTGCCTTACTCCTATTGCCTACTATCATTGCACTCCTTTATATAAGGATCAAAGACTGTTTCCTTAAATTATTAAGCAGTATTCCACCAAGACTGTAACTGTTTTCTCTTTATCTTTAGGTTAGTGACAGAATAATTGATGTGGTAAAATAAGTAGCTCATTCAGCAAAATTCCAGTAATAAGACTATTTGTGCAAAGGTCAATCTAAATTAGGGATGGCTGTATTATGAACTATTTTAATTCTAAATATTTTCCGTTATTTTTATTAGGAGGATTATTGGTAAGAAACTCTTGCCAAATAGGATCCCTTAATGTCAATTTTAACTGAAGGGGCATTTGTAATCAACTCTTTCCAAATAGAGATGTTAAAGTCCCTGAAGCCATTTAGCCACTTTTAATCTTTTTAAAGAAGTCAAGTATCTTATAATATCTTTTTTAATTTGCTTTGTAAACGCTTTTTTCAGAGCTCATCTATAAATGTCAACCTCTCTAGTTAGATAACTATAAATTTTATTTTGGTTTGTGCTGAGTACATGACAAGAATTTTGCAACTATGACACAGGTATAGAAGCAGCAGTTCTATGACCTTAAAACAAGTAACAGACGGCATAAGCCTGTCTGACCCAGGGAAAAATCTCTGAATTGTATTTAATAGTGACAATTCTGGAGACGATTCCATTTTACCAACAATTTTAAAACTAGCTTTATTTATCAAATTATCTTAGCTCACAGAGAGCTAAAGTCCTAGTCCAGGTTCAGGCCCACTCTACATAGTTACCTCCAGTGCCACAGTGCATGGCCACAGCTTGCAGGCATTCCACAACTCCAGGAGGCATCACTGACGAGCAGGGCTTACCACATACTTTCAACCTTAATGCGTTTCTTTTTCAATCCTTGACATCCCTGGAACAGTAATTTTTCACCACAACAGTGACTAAATGTAACAAAATACTGTAAAAAATAATGAACACCTACTGTGTGTTAGATACTCTTCTAGGTTCTGGGAATGCAGTGGTTAATATTACATGGTCTGACTTCATGGAGCTTAGAGTCTAATGGGAAAATGTTTCTCTACATAACCAATTATCTTCTTGCATTTAGAGTTTTATTATGATACTAAACAAACTCTGTATATTTTTAGAAATTCATCTATTACAAAGAAGTATACATATTAGTTAGAAAATCAAACAGTTCAACATCTCTGTACCAGTGTTGTCCAGTAAAACTTTCGGCATTGGTAGAAAAGTCCTCTGTGTGGGCAGTCCAATAAAGTAGACACTAGGCACATGTGACTATTGAAGATTTTAAATGTAGGCTGGGCACGGTGGCTCACGCCTGTAATCCCAGCACTTTGAGAGGCTGAGGTGGGCAGATCACGAGGTCAGGAGATTGGGACAATCCTGGCTAACACATTGAAACCCCGTCTCTACTAAAAATACAAAAAATTTAGCCAGGCGTGGTGATGGGCACCTGTAGTCCCAGCTACTCGGGAGGCTGAGGCAGGAGAATGGCGTGAACCCCAGAGGAGGAGCTTGCAGTGAGCCGAGATAGCGCCACTGCACTCCAGCCTGGGCGACAGAGTGAGACTCCGTCTCAAAAAAAAAGAAAAGAAAAGAAAAGAAAAAGAAAATTTTAAATGTAGCTACTAGCTAGTGGAAGAGGAGCTGAATTTTATTTTTTTCATTTCTCTTTTTTATTGATACATAATAATTGTATCTATTTATGGGGTACATGTGATATTTTGTTACGTGCATAGAGTATGTAATGATTAAGTCAGGATATCTGGGAAATCTATCACCTCGAGTATTTTTCTTTTTTTTTTTTTTTTTTTTGAGACGGAGTCTGGCTCTGTCGCCCACGCTGGAGTGCAGTGGCCGGATCTCAGGTCACTGCAAGCTCCGCCTCCCGGGTTTACGCCATTCTCCTGCCTCAGCCTCCCGAGTAGCTGGGACTACAGGCGCCCGCCACATCGCCCGGCTAGTTTTTTGTATTTTTTTGAGTAGAGACGGGGTTTCAACGTGTTAGCCAGGATGGTATCGATCTCCTGACCTCGTGATCCGCCCATCTCGGCCTCCCAAAGTGCTGGGATTACAGGCTTGAGCCACCGCGCCCGGCCGAGTATTTTTCTTTTCTGTGTGTTGGGAACATTTCAAGTCCTCTCATCTAGCTATTTTGAAATACACAGTGCACTGTTGTTAACCATGGTTACTGTACTCTGCTGTCAAACATTATAACTTATTTATCCTATATAACTGTATCTAATTATATGTTTGTACCCATGAACCAATCTCTCTTCATTCTTACGCTGACCCGCCCTCCACACCATTCACAGCCTCTGGTATCTATCATTCTACCCTTTATCTCCATGAGATCTAAATTTTTAGAGACCACATGTGAGTGAAAACATGCAATATTTGTGTTTCTGTCCCTAGCTTATTTTACTTAACTTAATGATCTTTAGTTTTATCCATATTGCAGCAAATAACATAGATTTTGTTCTTTTTTACGGCAAAATAGTATCCTGTTATGTATATTTATCATATTTTCTTTATTCATTTGTCTGTTGATAGACACTTGGGTTGATTCCATACTTTCACTAGTGTGAATAGTGCTGCAATGAACATGCAGGTATTCTTCTGATATACTGATTTCTCTTCCTTTCGATAACTACCCTGTAGTGAAATTGCTGAATCGTATGGTAATTCTATTTTTAGTTGTCTGAAAAATCTCCATATCCTTTCCCATAGTGGCTGTACTAATTTCATTCCTACCAACAATGTGTAAGAGTTCTCTTTTATCTGCATCCTCACTAGCATCTGTTATTATTTTTCTGACATTTTAATCATAGCCATATATTTCTATAGTTTCTGAACTTTCTCTTGTTATTTATTTCTAATTTCATTTCATTGTGGTCTGAGAAGATACTTGATATAATTTTGATTTTTAAAAATTTGTTAAGACTTGTTTTGCATCCTAACATATGGTCTGTTCTGGAGAATGCTCCATGTGCTAATGAGAAGAATGTGTATTCTGTACACATTGGATGAAATGTTCTGTAAATATCTGCTAGGTCCATTTGGTTTAACGTGAAGTTTAAATTGCATGTTTCTTTCTTAATCTTATGTCTACATGATCTAATTCTGAGAATAGGGTGTTGAAGTTTCCAGCTATTACTGTGTTGAAGTCTACCTTTCTTTTTAGATCTCATAATACTTGCTTTATGTATCTGAGTGCTCCAGTGCTGTGTGTATATATTTAGATGGATACATCCTCTTACTGAATTGGTCCCTTTATCATTATATAATGACCTTCTTTGTCTCTTTTTACTGTTTTTGACTTAAAGTTTATTTAGTCTGATATAAGAATAGCATAAGTATAGTAATTCCCACTTGCTTTTGGTTTCCATCTGCATGAAATACCTTTCTTTCATCCTTTTTCTTTCAGTGTGTATGTGTCTTTATGAGTGAGTTGAGTTCCTTGTAGGCATGTAACTAATTGGGTTATGTTTGTATATCCATTCAGCTCTTGTATATCTTTTAAGTGGAAAGTTTAATTTGTTTATATTTAAGGTTCTTACTGATAGTGAGGTCTTATTCTCACCATTTTATTAATTGATTTCTGGTTGTTTTTATGTATTGTTTATTCCTTTCTCTCTTATTGTTTATCACATGGCTTGGTGGTTTTTTCTAGTGGTAACAGTTGAGTCCTTTGTCTTCCTTATTTGTGTGTTTACTCTACCAGGGGCTTCTACACTTTTATGTGTTTTCATGAGTGTAGATATCATCTTTCACTTCTAGGCATAGGACTGACTCCCTTAAGTATTTCTTGTAGGGCCAGTCTAGTGATTAATTCCCTCTGCTTTTGCTTGTCTAGGAAAGATTTTATTTCTCCTTCATATGAAGGAAAACTTTGCTGAGTAAACTGTTCTTGGCTGGCAGTTTTTCTCTTTCAGCACTTTGAATATATCATCCTAGTCTCTCCTGACCTGTAAGATATCTACTGAGAAATCTGTTTAGTCTGATGAGGATTCCCTTATAAGTGTCTAGAGGCCTTTCTCTTGCTGTTTTCTTTTCGACTTTTGACATTTGACTCTAATTGTGCCATAGAGAAGAACCTTTTGAATTGTAATTATTTGGGGATCTCTGAGCTTCTTGTGTCTGCATGTCTAAATCTCTGGATAGACTTGGGAAGTTTCCAGCTATTATTTCATTAAATAGGTTTTCTCTCCCTTTCGTTTTCTCTTCTCCTTTGGGGGCACTGAAAATTTGAATATTTGGTCACTTTGTGGTGCCTCATATATCACATTGGTTTTGTTCATTCTGCTTTATTATTTAAAAATTATTTTTCTGATTGGGTTATTGCATAAGATTTGTCTCAAGCTTTAAAATTCTTTATTCCACTTGATCTACTGCATTATCAAAGCTTATGAACATATTTTATATTTCATTTAATGAATACTTTAGTTCCAGAATTTATGTTTGGTTCTTTTTTATGATATGTGTCTCTTTGGTACATTGCTCATTTGTATACTGATTTTTAAAAAATGTCTTTGTATCATTTTTCTGAGTTCTCTTATATCTAATTGAGCTTCTTTAATATCATGATTTTTAATTGTTTTTCTGGGATTTCTTGAATTTTTTAATTGAAATCTATTGCTGGAGAATTGTTGCATTCCTTTGGAGGCATCATATTTCCTTGTCCGTCCTTCCTTCCTCTCTCCCTTCTTCCTTTCCCTTCCCTTCCCTTTCCTTCCCCCCTTTCCCTCCCCTTTCTCCTTTCCTTTCCTTTCCTTTCCTTTCCTTTCCTTTCCTTTCCTTTCCTTTCTTTCCTTTCCTCTCCTTTAGTTTCCTCTCCTTTCCTTTCCTTTCTTTTTGTATGCATGTTATTACATTGATATCTGCTCATCTGGTGTGACAGTTGCTTTTTCCAGTTTCTTGAATTTACTTTCATAGGGGAGGGCTTTTTCCTAAAGATGTATCAGTAGTGTTGGTTGGATAGGGCACTTTGGTTCTGATTGTGGGTGCAGGCAGTAGGGAAGTCTCCATGTGATTTCTTCAGCTGTAAACAGTGTCAGTGGGGTCATGAATTTCCCCAGTGGCTTAAGGTATGGTTCGTAGAGGCCATGGTGAAGTTTCTACGGGAATAAAGATGCCAGGTGGACCAGTCATCAGGCCTCAGTAGTGGCAGCAGCAGGCTGAGCATGGTCATCCTTGGTTCTCCAAGAGGCATAGAATGGCACTGGTGTTAGTAAGTCCAGGTTGGCTAATTCTTGGGTCTCCAGGCAGCTTTCTTGGGTTGTGGTAGTGCCAGTGAGCCAGTCGGGTGAGTGGATCTTTGGGCTCGCGAGCAGTAGATGTGGCATGGGCAATGGCAGTAGCCGTGGCATGACAGCACTATGACTCCCAATCAGTTTATGCTAGTGTTGGTGGTGGCTGCAATGAGATTTTGCACCAGTCCCCAGCCCCACAGTTGGTGCATATGGGTGGGTGCCAGCTGTGGTGGTGGTGACAGGTTGGGTGGGCGTGACCCCAGTTCCTCAAGATAAATGTTCAGGTGCCAATCATAGTAGGCCAGGCTGAGCAATTCCCAGATGTCCTCGGCACCCTAGGTGGTATGTGTTGGCACTGGCTGTAGTAGGCAGGGGAGGAGCGATCCCTAGGCTTCTGGTAGAATGCGCAGGTGGGTGTGGCTGTGGCCATGCTGCAGTCCTGTTACAGGGGAGGAGGGTGGGTTACTTTCAGTGACAACAGTCAAAGGAAAGCAGGTAGAGAGCAAGCACTGTGCTCTTCCTTTAGCCCCAGCAGCAGTAGCCTACAGTGGTCGCCGCTGTGCGTGGGAGAGTCTGCCCTTGGGGCACATGAAAATGTGTAGTGGCTCTACTGCTGAGGGTAGTGGGATTGTTACCAACGATTCCCACTGTGACCCTCATGGCAACCCAGCACGTTGTAGAAGTGAATGAAACTCAGGGCATGTGGAGGTGCGGGGTCTGTTGAGCCTCTAGTAGAATGCAGGGCGGAGAGGGCTAGGATCTCAAAAGGCACTTTGCTGCAACTGCTTAGGACTTAAGGGGTGTGTGGGCCCAAGCATGAACTCCTTTCCTGGAGCAGTGTTGTTGTTCAGTGTCCAGGTAGCTCCCTATGTTAGTCCCAGGGCCCGTGAGGATTGAGCGGCAATTCTGTGGCTAGGATTGTGAGAATCTAGGAGGCTGGAATTGATGTAAGGATTTTTTTTTGAGATGGAGTCTCGCTCTGTCACCCAGGCTGGAGTGCAGTGGCAGCATCTCAGCTCACTGCAAGCCCCACCTCCCGGGTTCACGCCATTCTCCTGCTCAGCCTCCCAAGTAGCTGGGATTTCTAGCTCTAGACTTCAGTGAAGCAAAAGTGAATTCATGTCTTCCTCTACAACAAAGGGATTTAGGAAAAAATATGAGTGTCATGCAATGAAACAAAATAACTCATAATTTGAAATATTTAGAATTGTTATGAGACTCAATCTAAGTAATACATAGTACAAAATAATTTTGGTCCTTAAATTTTTAATGTATATCCAGAAAAAGGATTCTAAAACATGTAAGTTATTTACATAAGACCAACTTCTAGTAAATGTTTTCAACATTATTATGCATTCAGTAAGACATGGAAATGAGTGAAGTTATTTGAATTATAAACCATATGAGGTGACAAGGCTCTAAGCATCATCCCAGTATACATGAGAAAACTGAGGTGTAGGGAGATTGAAAAACTTGCTTGAAATTTATACAGACAGGCTTCAGGGTGGTGAGATCATATTCTCTCATCATGTCTCTTTATTAGAGGTATGGATTGTAAAGCTTAGTGCCTTATTCTCCACTTTTCCACACTACTTTGCCTCGTATTTATAGAGCATTTTAACAATTGTCTTTGGATTTGTAAGCCAAACATGTATTTTTAAAATATGCTAGTTGTATAAATTCAAAAATTATTTTTTTAAACATTGTGGCACCAAAATGCTTACTCTTAGCTTGGGTTCCCCACCACCCCCATACTAAACCTAAATCTACACAAATACTGATTTGCTAGCAAGCACAATGACTACATTAAAAAACATGTTTAATTTTGTAAACTACGGGATTTTTTAGGCTTAAGGGTTTAATTTAACTATTTAGGGAATTAAAAAAAGATGTGAAACCTGCCTGTATCTTTAAATGCTAAGGAGTCACTCATTTTCAGCTGCAGCTTATACTACCCAATTGAAAATACAAGTAAACCAATCAATTTTCCAGTTTGAGAAGACACATTGAAAAGAGATACGAAAATAACTTAACATTGTAGTCAAGTACTAACAGTGCTTAGGAAATATAGATTGCTCATTTGGCAATAGTTCAGTAAAAAAATAAGATTTAAAATAGTATTACAGTAGTTCCTCGTTATTCGTGGGGGATACATTGTAAGCCTCCAGTGGATGCCTAAAATTGTAGATGGTGCTGAGCCCTATATATACTATGTTTTTTTCTCATACATACATCTCTAGGATAAAGTTTAATTTATAAATTAGGCACAGTAAGAGGTTAACAATAATAATATGGTAGAACAATTATAACATTATGCTATAATACAGTTATGTGATTGGATATGGTTGCTCACCCCTGTAATCCCAACACTTTGGGAGGCTGAGGCGGATGGATCACCTGAGGTCAGGAGTTCAAGACCAGCCTGGCCAACATGGTGAAACCCCATCTCTACTAAAAGTACAAAAATTAGCCGGATGTGATGGCAGGTGCCTGTAATCCCAGCTACTTGGGAGGCTGAGACAGGAGAATCACTTGAACCTGGGAGGCAGAGGTTGCCGTGAGCTGAGATCATGTCATCACACTCCAACCTGAGGGTCAAGAGCAAGACTTCATCTCAAAAATAAATACATTAATTAATTAAATAAAAGTTAAGTGAATGTGGTGTCTCTTTCTTAAAATATCCACCATAAGTAATACTTCCAGATTCCTGTTGACCCTGGGTAACTGAAACTATGGAAAGAAGAACCACAGATGAGGTAGTCTACTACATACGTTTTCTCATTTTTTTTTCTTTAAAAGAGAATCATATAGATTATTTACAGGATGATGCCTAGCACATTATGACCAGCTGGAAAACAGATGCAACTGGAAGCCTTGATTCTTAGTTTCAAGGTCAGGAGCCAAACTTACCAATTTTATCATAGTAATAAAAATGATATGATTGAAGATAGAGACATTCGGTATCGTTACCAAAACACCTGGGGGTTGGTCTTGGTCCTGCTGCTCGCCACACAGAAAGCCAATCACTAAGGCACCGAGTACTACCAAGGAAGGAAGGAAGACAATGAAGGCAGCTTTAGTTGGATGCCATAGTTGAGGAGATGGGAGTCCTAAATCCATCTCCCTAACTGACTAAAAGTAGGGGTTTATATAGTGGGAGGAAATGTAACAATATGTACGAAAACAGGAACTGGGAAGCGGTAATGGAGCAATCATGATGAATGAGGGGTCTCTCATCTCATTGTCTGGATATGGTGATGTGGTGAGTTTCAGTTCTTTGATACTTTTTTATCTGAGCAGCCTGAAGGTCCTTTTCTAAGGAAGGAACACAGATAAAACAAATACAAGCTTCAGGCTTTAAGACCAGAAGGGTCAATTTCTATGTTTATTTAAAAAACAACCAAATGAAAAAATTATCTATGGGACTATTGGGTCGGTTTCAGCATTACCTCTAACAAGGATCTCCTGCTTTGGCACAATCAAGAGCAATACAATCTTATTAATGTTTTAGAGAGCTGATGTTTAGGAAATCAATGACATTTAATGTTTAGAAGGGTTTTTGGTAGGCACATGCTTAAAGACTCTGCTCATTGGCTAGTAGGTGAATTATCTGAGGAAAGAAATAATGTGTCTTGAGAGAGGATTAACTATAGCCTTTTAAAAATTCATTGAGATGATAAATTGCCTTCTTTATCATTCAGATATGGTAGCAGGTTATCTGTGTTCTAATTTCGAGGGATGGCCTTTATCATTTCTAGCAACCAGTACAAAACATGTGATTACAGCCTCACAGAAAGGAGAGGTCATAGCCTCTGAACAACGCAACTTAGGTCAAATTCAGGTTCTTTCATCTTCTATCTGACATTAGCAATTTACCTTTCTAAGAAGCAGTCTACTCAACTCTCAGTTGTAATAATAACACACATGTTGGAATGATTGTGAAGAACAAGTATATAAATTTATGTAAAGCATTCAGCACAGTTGTGACTGTCTAGAATAGAGGAAATCCTTAGCTGAGTGTGATCAAAGGGGCACCATTTCAGGTTCTTTTCTTTGTTATTCTATAACTTTCCCAATTCTCAAGTGGAAGTTAATGCCAGAGTTTCATATATATTAATTTTGGTTTACAGCATATGATTATATTTTAATTATATATTAAGTAGATTGAAAAGTTTATGTCATGCATTATTCTCAATCATTCTATTGCTTAATTGCCCTTATAAAACCTTGATTTAAAAAATTCCTCTAAATATTTTTAAAGACAGGTTTTTGGACCAATTCAAATCGGCTGACCATTTAAATTAAAAAAAAAAAAATTTGTATTGCCCAGATTGTATAGGTCATGTAGACAGTGTTTCTTTCAGAAAGACAACGGAATGAGGTTTATTGCCTTTTAGGCTTGCTATGGGTTAGCAACATGTTTCGTTGACTGTAAAAGCTATCCAGGTTTGCCAAATAACACACATCTGCTCTCTTTCCGAAGGCAGCATCTTGATGACCATATGTTACAGCTTTGTCATTACAGAGTCAAATCAGCTTGTTATTCTAATCTCTGGTTGTGAGTCACTTAACATCTCTGGCTTTGGTTTTCTTGCCTAAAAATGATTGTTCAGGGAATTAAATAAGTGTGTGTGTGTGTGTATACATATGTGTATATATATATGTATATCGGTATCTCTCTCTATATGTATATATCTCCTAATATAATATTTAACCCATATTAAACACAATAAGTGGTACTCATTTTTAATAACTTTATGGAAACAAATGATGTATGACAAAACTCACCCATTTGAAGCATGCATTTCAGTCATTTTTGGTATGTTAGCAGAGTTTTGCAACCATCAATGACAATTAATTTTAGATCATTTTTATCACCCTCCAGAAAAACTCTCACACACCCATTAGCAGTCACTCCCCTTTCCTGCCTAGTACCTACTCTTCCCCTTCCCCAAGCTCTAAGCAAGCAGTAATCTATTTTTCTCCCCTATAGAGCCATCTAGTGTGGACCTTTCATATAAACAGAATTATACAGTACATGTTCCTGTGTGATTGTTTTCTTTTCTATTTAGCAAAATGTTTTCAAGTTTCAGCCATGTTTTACAGTGTATCATATCATATCGTTTTATTCTCAATCATTATATGACTATACCACATTTTGTGCATTCGCTCATCAGTTCATTTGGGTTGTTTCTGCTTTATGACTGTTGTGAATAATGCTGCAATAAACATTCATGTCTAAAGTTTTTGTGTGGATACATGTTCTTACTTCTCTAGTGTACCTAGGAGTAGATACACAAGGTTACTCTATGCTTACCATTGTGAGGAACTGCCAAACGGCTTTCCAAAGTGGCTGTACCATTGGCACCCATTTTTGATCTCTTGAGGATGATAGTTCTCTGGTGAGAATAAAGTGAGGAATACATCACATTTGAGGTACTTCTAAAGCTGGAGTAAAGGATGCATCCTCAGATATCATCCAATAAATTCTAGTTTTCCTAACGTTTGCTGGGAGGCTTGCTGGAATTGAGCTGCTACTAAGAAGCCATCCACTTTTATCTCTAACTCCTAGAAGAGCAAGAACATCAGCCCTTAGTGAGCCAGTTTTAGAGTTAGCAGAATATTACTGACTTTGAAGAAAATTAGGTCTTTTAAAAATATCAACTTGTGGTGTCAGAGAAGCATCAGAAAGCAAAAACATATAAATTGCCTTTTATTAAAATAAGAACCAGTAAGGTGGTGAAATAATCTATCTGGAAATGACTATTTGGATGGTAGACTATAGTACCAGGTGAAAGAAAGGCAAATTTTAAAAGTTTTTAGCAAACTGGAACAACGATAGCAACCCATAGGAAATATTATGGGGGTATGGAATAACCTGCTTGCTTTTAAATAATTTCTTCTGTATGACCAGACAGCTCTATACTTGATGTGATGATTATTGAGTCAAATACAATTCATGTCATTAACATCCCCAACTAACATGGGCAGCTGGAACTCAACTGAGGACAGTCCTTGTCAAATCACTTATTTCCACATTAGCAATAAGGTTAGTTAATTAAGTGAAAGTTACTTATATTTGAAGGCATGCAGTTAAAGATATTGCTATGGTTTATAATCAAGGATTTAAAAAACTTTCACTTAGTGTTAGAGAAATCAGTCAACTTTATTTTTCAGAGTGCCGTGTTATTTACTTTAAGCTCAGAGATAAGTGTTTTAATCTTGTTCGTTGCCTGTTATTAACTCCTATAAAACAACTCATTGAGTTGAATTGGTGTGAAAATATGATGAGGTTCAAGCCAGAAATCAGACTGAATAGTTGGCTGAAAAGCTTCCACACTCCCTCTACTCACTCCGTGACCCTGTATGTAGTGGGTTAATTTTCCACAATAATTTAAGGGTCATTGGACACCTTCATTACATTTTTCCTTTATAAAGAAAAATGTACTTGCAAACAGCTTTTATGCAATCAACAAAGAACTGCTGGTAGAACCTGAAGCAGAAGCAAGTACGCCATCTGTTTTTATTTTTGAATAAATAAGCAGAGCACTGTACAGTAAAAATAACTAGAGGATAAACGAATGCACACACTCATTTAAGCTGCAGTGAAGTCTGTTAGTTCTTTTGGCATGTCATTAGTCAAAGTCAGAGAATTTCGATTGAAGGGGTATTTGTATTAAATAAGGAAAGTAGTTTACAGACCAAGCAATCCATTAATGTCATGGAACAAAGGAAAATTATATGGTCTGCACAAAATATTTTTGAAAAGGCAATTCAGGCCACAGAAAAACTTCGATAATGCATTCAACATTTCAGAAGCTTTGCCATTTCACAGACTATGACTTCGGCCACAGCTACACATCACTTGCTGGTGTGGGAGAAACTTTAGTGATAGCAACTCCAGAGCTACAAAATTTTAACAAGCTAACTCATGCCTCAAGAGAGTTTGATAAATCAAGATTATATGAATATACCACCACTATGAGGTCAATGCTACAATTAAAACCCAATAAAGTGCAGCGATATCTTTGATATAATTATTAGCCTGTAAGTGGCCCATATGTAATGGGACAGCATCCCATCCCGGACTTAACAACACCACCATTAATTTAAAACAGAGAGGTCAAAATGATTAGACTTTGTTGAGTAGCACAGAAAACAGAAAAATATAAAAACTTTTAGAAAAGATGATTCTTTTTTTTTTTTTTTTTTGAGACGGAGTCTCGCTGTGTCTCCCAGGCTGGAGTGCAGTGGCGTGATCTCGGCTCACTGCAAGCTCCGCCCCCTGGGTTCACGCCATTCTCCCGCCTCAGCCTCCCAAGTAGCTGGGACTACGGGCGCCCGCCACCACGCCCGGCTAATTTTTTGTATTTTTAGTAGAGACGGGGTTTCACCGTGTTAGCCAGGATAGTCTCGATCTCCTGACCTCGTGATCCACCCGCCTCGGCCTCCCAAAGTGCTGGGATTACAGGCTTGAGCCACCGCGCCCGGCCGAAAAGATGATTCTTATTTGGGGGGGGGGGCTGGAAGTATGCAGCATTGATCTTACATCCCTCTAATTTGTTGAAACATGGAACATGGAATAGTAACACAAAAATATCAAAACACAACTGTCCGGGTTCCCAGGGCATTTGTCAGTCCTACATATTCAGACACTGTATCATATGAACTGTGGTACAGTCACAAGATAGCGCAATCTGAACAGTTGTGAAACCAGAGGAAGCCTGCTGTTACCTTCACATGGTGAATCTGCTGAGTGTCAGGAGACATCAGACACAAGGTCACCTAGGAGGGCAACATTGGAGATACTTCCAGGGGTCCTGGCACTGAGAGTTTCTTGGGGGAATAACTTGGCAACTGATTAACTTGGAGATGATCAGCAACTCCATTTTATCTTGGATGTCTTATGATATGAAATCTATCTTTTCAATTATAGTGTCCAAAACCCACCTATTAAATGTTTGTAAAGCACTTAGAATAATGAGTGACACAGATCATGCTATGCATGTGTTTATTGGAAAAGTATGCTTTCAGTTTTATAGCTTCCAGCAAATACTAACTCTCATGTTAAAAAAGGGGATATGAGTGGCAGGATGGCATATGGAGCTTAGGGCCTTGTTTATTAGAACCTCCAGGAGATTCTGAGATGTGGCTCATTTGATAATTCACTATGACTCACTGCGATTGGGAAGGCGAGATGACATTACACAACAGAACCCTTGGCAGGTCCAGATGCCAATTGCCTTTAGCGATGTGCATAATCCACGCTAATCTTTAAACATGACCATTTAATTCAGGGTGACAAAGCATGATATTGACTGCTCAGATCAATGTTGTTTTCACAAATCTCTTACCTTTATGGAAGACAAACAGAGAACCATTGTTAGAAGCAACAGTCTCTGGAAATCCATGATTTACGAATAAGAGATGCCAAATTGTGTCTCTTGTGGCAGATGTTTAAAATGGAAGTATGAGCCTTATAAGGTATATTGAGGTGAATTCTATCTTCAGAAGTTCCGCCTCTAAAATGTTCCTTCAGAACAAAACAGATTTTATAACCAAGCTTCCTTGTTTGTATCTCTTGAAATATCATCCTAAACCTCTTAACAAGAATGGTCTAAAAGTGACTGATGATTTCATCAACATCATAATTATATTAGGGTTCTCTAGAGGGACAAAACTAATGAGATATATATATACACACACACACATATATGTATATACACACACACATATTATATATGTGTATACATTTATACACCCAAACTGTAGTCTTTGGGTGATGATGTGTCGGTGCACATTCATCAGTTGAACAAATGTGCCAGTCTGGTGGTGATTTGTTTTTAAGTTCAATTATTTTAAGTTCTGGGGTACATATGCAGAATGCACAGGTTTGTTACATAGGTAAATGTGTATATATGTATATATATATATGGAGAGTTTATTAAGGAGTAAACTCACAAGATCACAAGGTCCCACAATAGGCTGTTTGCAAGCTGAGGTTCAAGCAAGCCAGTTCGAGCCCCAAAACTGAAGAACTTGAAGTCTGATGTTCGAGGGTGGGAAGCATCCAGCACAGGAGAAGGATATAGGCTGGGAGGCTAAGCCAGTCTAGTCTTTTCACATTTTTCTGACTGCTTTATATATGCTAGTCGCACTGGCAGCTGATTAGGTGGTGCCCACATAAATTAAGAGTGGATCTCCCTTTCACAGCCCACTGACCCAAATGTTAATCTCCTTTGGCAACACCCTCACAGACACACCCAGGATCAATACTTTGTATCCTTCAATCCAATCAAGTTGACACTCAGTATTAACCATCATAATAATCAACTAACATGTAATCAAAATGTAAATTCATGTCATACAAGGTAAACATAGTTTTGTAAGCCCTTTCTTTTCATTTACACAACTGTTTTTGAAAAACAGATTTTATTTGTTTAGAGCAGTTTTATGCACATAGCAATACTGAGTAAACAGTGCAGAGATTTCCCATATACTCCCTGCCCCTACATATGCACAGCCTTCCAGACTATAAACATCATCATCAGAGTACATTTACACCATGGAATACTATGCAGCTATAAAAAGGAATGAGATCATGTCCTTTGAAGGAACATAAATGGAGCTGGAGGCCATTATTCTTAGCAAACTAACTCAGGAACAGAAAACCAAATACTGCATGTTCTCACTTGTAAGTGGGAACTAAGTTATGAGAACACATGGACACATTGAGGAAAACAACACACTCTGAGGCCTGTTAGAAGGGGGGGCATGGAAGGAGGGAGAGGCTCGGGGGAATATCTAGTGGATGCTGGGCTTAATACTTGGGTGATGGGATTATCTGTGCAGCAAACCACCATGGCACACGTTTACCTATGCAACAAACCTGTACATTCTGCCTATGTACCCCAGAACTTAAAATAATTGAACTTAAAAACAAATCACCACCAGACTGGCACATTTGTTCAACTGATGAATGTGCACCGACACATCATCACCCAAAGTCTATAGTTTACATAAGAGTACACTTGTATGCTCTACAGGTTTGGACAAATGTATGATGATGCTGGCCACCATTACAGTATCATACAGAGTGGTTTCACTGCCCTAAAAATTCTCTGTGCTCCATGTACTCAATCCTCCCTCCTCTAAACTCCTGGCAACCACTGATCTTTTTTTGTTTGTTTTTTTTTTTTTTTGAGACAGAGTCTCGCTCTGTCACCCAGGCTGGAATGCAGTGGGGCGATCTCCGCTCACTGCAACCTCCGCCTCCGGGGTTCACGCCATTCTCCTGCCTCAGCCTCCTGAGTAGCTGGGACTACAGGCGCCCGCCACCTCGCCCGGCTAGTTTTTTGTATTTTTTAGTAGAGATGGGGTTTCACCGTGTTAGCCAGGATGGTCTCGATCTCCTGACGTAACCACTGATCTTTTTACTGTCTCCATTGTTTTGTCTTCCTCAGAATGTCATCGAGTCAGAATCCTGCAGTATGTAGCCCTTTCAGATGACTTTCTTCTTTTGTTTAGTTATGTGCATTTAAGTTTCTCCCATGTTTTTTCATAGACTGATAGCTAATTTCTTCTTAGTGCTGAATACTATTCCCCCTTTTGGTTGTACCACAGTTTAGTTATCCATTTACCTATTGGAGAACGTCTTAGTTACTTTCCAGTTTGGGCAATTATGAATAAAACTGCTGTAAACATCTGTGTGCAATTTTTTTTTTTTTTGTGGACATACATTTTCAACCAATTTGAGGAAAGTGAAAAGAGCACCATTGCTGGAATGTGTGATAAGACTATGTTTATTTTTGTAAGAAACTGCCAAACTGTCTTCCAAAGTGGGTGAGTCATCTTGCATTCTCACCAGCAGTGAAGGAGCGCTCTTGCTGCCATATCCTTTTGCAGCATCTGGTGTTGTCAGTACACACTCTTTTAAAATATAATATTAGGTAATCAGATATAATATTGGTTTCTGAAGTTATGAAGACACTCTGACTAGTTAGGTTGCTGTCTCATTCTCTCTGAAGCTGCAAATTTTGTCCAGGAATACAATACTCTGAGAGGAAAGTTGCTATACTTCCTTGCAGAAATCCATTCTTTACAATACTTATTGAGGTGAGTTTACTATATAATGATGCCATTGTTACAGTGAGCTACATATATCGTCCATGATAGTCATTTACCAATATAATAATCATTGAAATAAGTATCGAATGAGCACTAATATATAACAGATCCACAGATCCTCTGCTAGGCACTGGAGGTACAAGAGTGGACATAAGTATTACAGTCTCTCCCTTTAGGAGCTTACAATTTAATGGGGAAGAAGGATTTTAATCAAATAATCGCACCAATGAACCTATAACTAAAAGCGGAATAAGTTATATGAAGAATAGTGCAGGAAGTGAAGAAGGTATGTAATAAGGAGATCTGACCTAGTTTGAGAGCATGTGGTGTATGGCAGGGGAGGAGGATGGGTAAAGGTCCTGGGACACTTTCCAGACAGAGTGGTGATTGAGCTTAAATATGAAGGATGAGAAATAATTTAGTGGATATTGCCATATTCCACCCAGTTTCTCTCTTCAGAGCCCATGCACCCATCTCCCACTTGCTGATGGTTGGCAGCTGTGTCCTTCACTGGAAATTGCCCTCAGCCTCTGGGAACTGTATTGCTCAAGATTACAGCTCCTTCTGCTTGCAGGGAGCATCCTGAGGCCAACAATGAAAGTGAAAATGCTAAGACCCCACCCCATACCTATTTGAGACAATGTTGAAGGATCTTCCCATTTCCACATCTTCTCTTAAGTTTGTCTGAGGTCTCAGTGGCAACTGCATTGTAGGTCAGAATTTCCCTCTGCCCAATCCCTCTGGTTTTACTTCCTTGCAGCTGTACCTCCTGAGATCACTTCTTAATATATTTCAGCACACAATTCTCTGCCTCAAAGGCAGGTGAAGGCGGGTAATGGTATCGGTCCTAGGAAGCAGAATCTAACATGGAATTTGGGAGATGGATCACTTGCCAGCTATATGGCAATAGGACCCTATCGCTGGTGGTGGGTGGTGTTTGAATTGCTCCTGGCATGTTGCAGTGATGCGGCTGTTAAAATTTGCACCTGTAGTGAACTGTGACCGGATACCTGTGGAAAGAGATGCATTGACAGATGTGTTATTTTTGGCTCTCAAAGGGAAAAGGGAAAACTATAAGGCCCATGGAATTGGGTTTCTAGAGCTCCACTGATTTGTTGAAAAGATATACTTAAGGGCTCAGGGTGATCAATTACCTGTTATAGGCAACATTAAAAGCAAACAAAAAACCCCACAACAACTGGAGAATCTCATCTTTTGCCTTCTTATCACAGGGCAAAAAGATGAAGGACTCTGATCAGAACTTAATCATAAGAGTAGTGGACATCCAGAAAAGGTTGAATTCTGAGACCTGGTGGATTTTTCTTTTTCTTTTTTTTTAAACCAAAGTTAGGACTCTAATAAGGAAAGAGTGAGACCTTGAGACTTGGGATCAGCTCAACACACAAATTATTCTTATTTTTTGGGCCTATAGAATTGGCCAACTCCCCCTTTTTAGAAGGTAACTCCCTCTAACCCATCCTCCTATCCTTGCCTTTGCTTGAGGATCATAAATAGATCTCAGATGAGGTAGACATCTTATAGAACAATGCTTGTTCCCAATTAGGATTTACTCCTGCCACTTTTCCTCACAATCAGACCAAAAACAGAGGTTAAATTGCAGCACAACTTGGTGAGGTGTGCCAGACCTGGGAAGGGAAAAGAGGGCATATACATCAGTGGAGCAGTGTGATCTATTACTATGTACCAGCAAGAGCTGGAAGAATGTGCATAGCAGAGCTCTCCAATGATGTTGGATCAAGGAGCAACCAATTGATACAGGATGCTCTTCTGCGATACAGGGTTTAACACACTGGCGAGTGCTCTTAGAAGTTTTAAAAAGTGATGTCTCGCATTAAATGAAGTGGATATGATCAAACTATCAGGGCAGACAAGGGAAGAAAGAAATAAAAGGTTCTGAAAAGAGTATCCTGGAGTACATGTACTGTGGAAGATTGGAAAACCTACTTGCCTACTAAGTTCTGCAACATAACATTCCATTTACTGAACAAAGAATGTGCTTTTGAGAGGGATGCGAGAACTTCATCATTTAGAAGCTCTGCTGTGTCTCTCCTCTACAAACTGAACTCCTTATAAACAATGGTGATGATAGGGTTCCATAATAATACAGACCATGTAAAGTACTTAATTGCCAGAAGCAATTACTGGAGAGGCAGTTACTGCAATGGATGGAAAGATCAAAGTGGTAGCTAGGGGTCTCAATCCACAGAGAACTATGGAGGTGGTTAAGAGAACATTGTGATTTCAGGGACGAGATAGATGGGCAAGTAGTAAGAATTTTACTTTATTCATGCAATCAAAGGAAATCAGGGATGGATGATCAGAAATCCAAATGCAGCTGACAGATTTTGGACCTAGATAGTTCTCAGATATGGAATCTCTTTGCTGATGAAAAAGTCAAGTCTCCACCAGGAACTTACAACACTGTGACAAGCATATTCAACAGCTGTTTCTCACTGTTCCCCAAAGGTATCTCTAGCCATTCACTTAGATAATCATGCATTGGCAAATGGGAAATAATTACACATTTCCAGGATAATGAGACATAGAGTCTGAATTGACATTGATACCCATTGATAACTTAACCCCCCTATCTGAGTGGGGACATATGGAAGGCAGGTGATAAATGAATCCCTGGCCCAGGCCCAACTTACAATGATTCCACTGAGTTTAAAGACTCTCTTGATTTTTATCTTCATAGTTTTTGAATTTACATTTGGGATGGATAGAGGTGGTAGTTGGCAGAATTTTCCTATTGTTTTCTTAGTCCAAGGATGAAGGTAGGGAAAAGGGCACTGAACGTACTAGTATAATGCCTTGAAACTGACCCACCGCTCAGGAAAAATAGCAAATCAAAAACGATATCAAATCACAGGGGGACAGGCAGAGATAAACATTATTTTAAAATATTTAAAGAATGTAAGACTAGTATTTCCTGTCATATCCTCATTGAGATTCACTGGTCTAGCGTTTACTAGGACTGGATGGATAATGGCAATTTACAGTGGACTACCATAATTGCAGTTGCTGTGTCAGATGGCATGTCTTTACTAGATGAGAACATCACAGCCTGTGAAATATGATACAGACCCACTGAGAGATGCATTCTTTTTCCATTCTATCAAGAAGAAGGATTAAAATCCCTGGTTAATGTCCTGAATACTTGGTCTGGAATTTGAAAAGAGAAAGATTCCAAATCTTTGCTATTGTGACTTGGAATCAACCCAAATGTCCATCAGAGACAGACTGGATTAAGAAAATGTGGCACATATACACCATGGAATACTATGCAGCCATAAAAAAGGATGAGTTCATGTCCTTTGTAGGGACATGGATGCAGCTGGAAATCATCATTGACAGCAAACTATCACAAGAACAGAAAACCAAACATTGCATGTTCTCACTCATAGGTGGGAATTGAACAATGAGATCACTTGGACATGGGAAGGGGAACATCACACACTGGGGCCTATTGTGGGGAGGGGGGAGGGGGGAGAGATGGCACTGGGAGTTATACCTGATGTAAATGACAAGTTGATGGGTGCTGACGAGTTGATGAGTGCAGCACACCAACATGGCACATGTATACATATGTAACAAACCTGCACATTGTGCACATGTACCCTAGAACTTAAAGTATAATAATAAAAATAAATAAATAAATAAAAATAAACCCTCAAAAAAAAAAAAAAAAAAAAAGAGAAAGATTAGAAGCTCAGGGACCAAGAGATCAGAGGAAGAGGCACATGGATAGACCTATGAGAGTGGGCACAGAATATGGCGATCTCTGTATCACAGGTTAACCCACCAGAGGCACGAGTCAAGCAAGGCCTCCAATGAACCAATCACTTCTTTTTCACGTGGCTAGTTGACATCAGCCAGTCTCTATCAATCAGTCACAGGGCTGGCATAATTGGCACATAAAGTACCCATGGTGGCAGAAGTGGTGGTGAAAGCCCAGTCGCATGCGCTTAATAATGATTTTGCTATAGCCTCTGCCAAAAGTCTAGCTTGCAATATCAGAAACCAATATTTAGCCCTCGGTGTGACACACTTTCCCCAAGGAATAGAACTTACCAGAAAGTTGATTGCAATGGACCTCTCCTATCCCTGAAGAAGCAGTGATTTATCCTTAATGGAATCCACAGATAGTTTGGGTGTGAGCTTTTATTTCCTACTGCAAGGCCATTGCTAATATCACTAGCTGCAGATTTCTGAAAATTTTGTCTGCTGGTACAGGATACTGTGTAGCCTGTCTTTAGACCAATAGAATCAAATGATAACAAATGAGGTGTAGTTGCAGTAGAGGATGCGTGAGTACAAGCTCCATTTGTTTTATATCATTATTCTCACAAACCAAAACCTGTCAGTCTGATACATTGGTAGAGTCATGTTTAAGACATGCAACTGAGGTGCCTGGTCAGAAACCATACCCTGTGAGGATGGTATTCACTTCAGGACATGGTATTCACTGAAAATTAATGACTATTAGGTTGTTCTGTATCTGCTTTAAGTTAGAATACATGGATCTGGGAATCAACGGATAGAATTAGAAGTGGCGTTGCTTTCCATCACCCCAATTTTCTCTAGGGCATTTGTAATTTCTGTTACCACAGTTACAGTCTCCGTGAGTCTAAAGATCTTGGTTCTTAGAATGGCAGTGCTTTCCACTAGAGGACACAGTAGAGTCCCATTAAAGTTTAAGCTAGGTCTTTCATCTGGTTACTTTGGTCTTTTCATGGCAAGGGACCAGCAATCAAAGGAAGGAGTCACCATTTCAATGGGTGGTCAGCTCAGATCAGCAGGAGGAAGCAGGGCTGCTGCTGTACAATGGGGATGGGGTGGAATGTTCATGAGCTCAGGTGATCTACTAAAACATCTCCTGGTGCTCTGTTGTCCAGTTTTAATGTTAAATGGAAAGGTATAGTATCCATTATCTGAGAAGGACATAATAACCACTGGGACTCAGAGCCCCGGGGATAAGGGCCTGGGCCCCCCACCAGCCAAGCCACCAGCTGGACCAACAGAGGGGCCAGGCAAGGTGAAAACAATCTAAGATGAGTGCTGGAGGAGAGGATGATGAGGATCAGTTATGGCCCTGAGATCAACTGCAACAATACAGGTTGTTTCCTCCCACTTCCTTCTACATTCTCCTGGAAGTAAGACCAACCAACACCCTGAAAAAACTCTTTCCAGATGGGGCAAACTTTCTATAAACAATTAGCAAATTGGAGAATGCAAGGGATTTTGCAGTACTTCACTCACAATGCATTCCCAGGACCAATGCACCCCTCCCCTGAGCTGCTGGGCATGTCAATTACTGATAGGTCATGGCTGCATCCCTCATGGTACTTGGACACATGGAGCTGCAATAATCAAGTTTATACCCTTCCCAGGGCAGTTCTTGACTAGTGACTGTTGTGAGTATGTGAACAGCCAACCCTTTTCTATGACTTGGGGGACTACCTGAAGGACTATCCCAGTTCCAGAGCTCTCCTTAGGCAGGTGGAAGTCTCAATGGCATCCTCATTACAGGTCAGCTCTTTTGCCCATCCCCGTCTTCTCCAACTCTTTACAGGTGTAACCCCAAGAATGCTCCTCCAAAAGGTTGTGGCCCTGATCTTCTAGGATTCGTGTCGTTATAAGAGGAGGCAGCAAAGAGCTCTCTCCTTGTCTCTGAATACACACACTGAAGAAAGGCCATATGAGGTCTTAAGAAGAAGGCAGCCATCTCCAAATCAGGAAGAGGGTCCTCACCAGGCAAAAAATCAGCTGGCACCATGATCATTAACATTTAGTCTTCAGAACTGTGAGAAAATGAATTTCTATTGTTTAAGTACCAAGTCTGTGGCATTTTGTTATGGTGGCCCAAGCTGACAAATACACCATGTCACTCTATTTCCAGGGCACTTAATCTAAAACACACACTAAAATATTCCAGAGCAGGCACCGCTGTCTGTCCTGAGCTCTGAGGAGGATGTTGGGTTGTAGAGTTTCAGAAATAGTTCTGGACCAAAGAGTTCTGGCAATAATTTTAAAGGAAGAGACTTTTAAAGGTATATTTGAGATTCTATTTAAAGAGGAAAGAATGACCTATAAATTGAAAAAAAAAAGTTTTTCTCAGCAAAATTTTTAATCTCAACTATTTTAAAGCTAACACAGTAGGATTTTAAAAGAACGATTTTTGGCAATACAGAACATGTGGATTACAATTACTTATTTGAGTGCAACAAGATACTAGAGACAGGTAAATTACACTTTATTATTGAATCTATCTTTAGCAAGTTGCTTGACGTGTATTTAGTCCAGTACATAGAGTAAAAGAGAGTATTTACAGGAATGGTACAAAAGAATCATATGCCCTTTAACTGGACCCCCTAACAACTCTTACTCCTTCATAAGCAATGGAAGGATCTGAAGCCCAGGCTGGAGTCCAGTGGGATGATCTCGGCTCACTGCAACCTCTGCCTACTGGATTTGAGCAATTCTCCTGCCTTAGCCTCCCGAGTAGCTGGGACTACAGGCATGCACCACCACACCAGGCTAATTTTTGTATTTTTTAGTAGGGATAGGGTTTCACTGTTGGCCAGGTTGGTCTCGAACTCCTGACCTCAAGTGATTCACCCGCCTTGGCCTTCCAAAGTGCTGAGATTACACGAGTGAGCCACTACGCCCGGCCCACCAATTGGGTCTTAAATTTAGAGGAAGAGGAGGGAGGTAGACTAAAGAAGAGAGAAAAATTTAAAAGAACAAATCAAGGAGATTTAAGAGAAGATAAGATTTGAAAAGAGGTCAAGTTGAGGATGGAAGAAATATCTGGTATAGAGCATACACAAATAAGGGAGAAATGCTAAGGCCACATGTAATATTGAAAAGTCCAGGCAATAACACACACACACAGAGAGAGCAAACAAAAAACTGTAACTCAAACCATCTTTCTTTCCCCTTCCATTTCAGTCATTTTGCCACCCCTGCCACCACCCCCAGGATATTTTAACAACTTGTTTAGTTCAAAGCAGAAACAAAGGGAACTACTTTACCACTTTATTTTTATGTTTCCGAACATAGAAGCCAACACAGCATGGGGTTTGACACATGCATACAAAACACTGTGCCCACAGCAAACCTCAAAGGAATCAGTTCCCCTAACAAAACTGACAGTTAGGGTCTCTTTCTGCAATAGGAAAGGGCTTGGAATCCATCCCCTGTTACTAATATTACATTAGTTCATTTCAGAATTCAGTAAGAAAGGATCATTTCAATATTGATTTAAAAATTACATGTTCTCCAAAGGAAAAAAAAATTCTTTTATAGTTTTTCCATGGTGAATACAAGTCATAGTGAGTAGGAAGGGCTGGAAAGAGATTCCAGATGTTTTGTGTAAAACTTTTTCTCTTCTTTAAAAGGTCAATTCATGGACAATATATTTGAACTACCTTTGTAGTTATTATTTTATCTACCCTTAAAAATAACTATCCTTGTATTTATCCAAATAATGGATATTAAGGTTTAGTAGTTTCTATTTGCTTTGGGGTGTGAGTTATCACAGTCACTTTTTCTAGGAGTCTTCTTTTCTCATTTAAGGGTGAAAAATATGTTACATCAAAATCTAGTTTCTAAGAAACATTGTTTTAATGGAAACTTGTAGTTTTCAATATACCTGACTAATGTTTAGGAAGAGACACCTGTTTCCCATACCGCTGATTTTTCCATTTGTTAGGGTGTGCCTTAAACTCAAGAAATAGGTTTTGGCTATAAGATCCTTTAGAGTAAGGTCTAGGTTTTTTTTCTCTCTCCGGAGTATAACAAACTGATAGGCATACAATAGCTTCTTTTCCAATTGGAACTGATTACATTTTTTCCTAAAATTATTTATTTCTAATGTCTGTTATGTGACTAGAAAATATTCCACTATTCCACTCTTGCTGGCCTTCTGTTTCTTTTCTTTTTCTTTTTCTTTTTTTTTTTTTTTGTGACAGAGTCTTGCTCTGTCGCCCAGGCTGGAGTGCAGTGGCACAAAATCTCCGCTCACTGCAAACTCCACCTCCCGGGTTCAACCGATTCTCCCGCCTCAGTCTCCTGAGTAGCTTGGATTACATGCGTGTACCACAACACCCAGCTAATTTTTGTATTTTTAGTAGAGATGGAGTTTCACCATTCTGCCCAGACTGGTCTTGAACTCCTAACCTCAGGTGATCCGCCTGCCTCAGCCTTCCAAAGTGCTGGGATTGCAGGCGTGAGACACTGCACCTGGCCGCCTTCTGTTTCTCCTATATGTTGTGGTGCACTTCCCTCCTGGGAGTTCTGAAATCATTCTAGAGTGAAACTTTAAGCAGCCTCAAGTTTTTCTCAGCTTTTAAAATGTACTTTATAGTTTTTTCCCATTTATTTATTCACTTATGTATTTATTTATTGAGACAGAGTCTCGCTCCATCGCCAGGCTGGAGTGCTGTGGCGCGATCTTGGCTCACTGCAACCTCCGCCTCCTGGGTTCAAGCGATTCTCCTGCCTCAGCCTTCTGAGTAGCTGGGATTACAGGCACGTGCCACCATGCCAGGCTAATTTTTGTATTTTTAGTAAAGACCGAGTTTCAACATGTTGACCAGGAAGGTCTCGATCTCCTGACCTTGTGATCTGCCTGCCTCGGCCTCCCAAAGTTCTGGGATTACAGGCGTGAGCCAGTGCGCCCGGCCTTTCCTTATATTTATTAAACTGGTTGGACCACACTCTATTCCATGACAATGAGTTCAGTATTAAATATTTGTTGAGCAGTTTCTACATGTACAGCAGCACTCTTGATGACTTTTTAAAATGAAACTTTGCTGTACTTTAGAATTATTACACAGCCAGAGATGTGTCAATAGTATACATAAAATTTATTTCTTCTTCCTAAAGTTGTTTTCTCAGCCTGGGTATGGATATGCGTTAGTTTCCTAGGGCAGCATTGCTTCAAATCACTTTCTTCTCCACTACGTGGTGACATCTTGCGGCCTTTTTTTTTTTTTTTACCAGAATATGAGTAAATACATGGAGCCTGTCCTGAAAACTCATCACCTCACTCATGAAAGAAAAGCTCATATGTGTTCAAAATTGTCTTCTCCATGATTCCAGATAAAATTCTCCTAAAATATTTTATAAATCAAAAATGAAAATGGTTTATCTCTCTGAAAGGCCTTCTACTGCAGTGAGGTTGAGGCTGCTGGTAATCTCCTTTGATGCAGCATATCTGTCTCCAAGCCCCCTTCCAATCCACGCTCTGGAATCTTCCACTGCTGGTTTAGGTCATCTTGTTTACATAGGAGGATAGCCTCACTCTGGTAAGACGAATATATTCATATTTTCCCCTGCAGATAATGTATTTGCTCAGACAGAAAAAAAAAAAAAAAGGAGAATAAATCTAAACATGCACAGATGCAGAGAACTTGTACAGCTCCTGGTAAATGTGGTGCTTCGATGAGACATTAGCTACTGCAGGACACAAATATGTCCCTTATACCACCATCGCTCGGGTGCTCTAATGCCACCCATCACACATCTGTGGAAATAAATCAAAGCATATTACATAATCATCTTGGATCAAAAAGTTATTTTCATAGGCATTTGATGTGAACTAATAAAAAAATGAACCACTTAACTGACAACTCCTCAGCATGGAAAACATCACTAGTGCTTCCCAGAGGACAAAGCAATAAGAAGGCTAGAGGAGACAAAATGGAACGCTGAAGTTCGAAACACTGGGTAATTGGCCCCATGTATCTATGCTGTTCTTACTACGCTGATACTATTAGGCAGCATCCAAAAATCAAACAGTACTGCCCCTGAGATAGGGAGCAAATTAGAACGCAGTCCTGAAACATGCCACGCTTCCTTTGGTGTCTCATAACTTTAAGGTTTCCTGACTAGCATTTGCTCTTCTGGAATATTTTTCACTTTCTCTTTACTTTTTACAAATACACTTTCTCTGTAAAGTTCAATACAAACGTTCAGCAAAATTATCAGCTAACTTTTATTAACATCTTGCTTTACAGCAGCATCTAATCCCTTAGGCTCATATTGAAAGTGGATCAAAACAGTTGCTTTATGGCCAACAACTTCATGCCTGTAGATTTCATAAGTAGAACCACTTTCCAAATAGCCTGATTTTAAAAGCTACAATTGATTCCTCTAAAACTCCTTAAAATCTTCTATCTTGGTGTTACAGAGCTTTTGATAAAATTTCCTAGCTGGACATGCTGTACAATGGACCAGGAAGAGGTCAAAGACACACTGGGGATTTTGAGCCTCAGTGCTGGAGAAGAGGGAATCATATGGGAGAGGCAATAATAAAGAAGAATTTATATTTGCAGGCAGCATACTTAAAAGACAATATAGGGGCCGGGTGCGGTGGCTCACGCCTGTAATCCCAGTGCTTTTGGGAGGTTGAGCAGGGGGATCATCTGAGGTCAGGAGTTCAATAACAGCGTGGCCAACATGGTGAAACTGTCTCTACTAAAAATAGAAAAAAATGAGCCAGGCATGGTGGCGGGCGCCTGTAATCCCAGCTGCTTGGGAGGCTGAGGCAGGAGAATCACTTGAACCCGGGAGGCGGAGGTTGCAGTGAGCCGAGATTGCACCACTGCACTCCAGTCTGGGCGACAGAGTGAAACAAACAAACAAACAAACAAACAAACAAAATATGGGGTGAAACTGTTTACTAAAACTTGAAAAAAAAATTGTTTGGCCTGTTTTCTGGTCCGCTTTGTCCCATCTTCCTTCTCTGGATGTCCCTGGGTCATAAAACACATACATTTGGAAGTAGACAAGTAACAGCTACATCTTGCTCCTAACAAATTCCATTGCATTACTTGTCATGACTTTATATAAAAATACTATACAAATTTGAAATATTTTGGGCACTATCCATGTATCAACTACTTTATTTGTTAGTTACACCTTCTATGTTATTTTGTTAATTTTTCAAAATAACTCTATGTGGGAGGCATTATTAGGTAACAAGCCTAAGAAGGAGATAGCTGCAAAAACTAAGCCTTGTAGAGCTTAGGCAACTTACTCTACAGTTACATAACCATCGGGTGGATGGAATGTTTGAATCTAAGTCTCTCCAGGAAATTTTGTGATATCTCCACTAGTATTTGTTGCTATTTTTCTCAACTAATTAATAAATCCACAGTGTACAATTTTAGTATTCTTACTTTGATTTCCATTGATCTGAAAGGATGTAGCATGCTTTTCTGTTGCTCTAGTCTCAAATGTCGTTGTTCGGTGGGTGTATAGTGAAAAGGCAAACATCGGGCTTTATCAGAAGCAAATTCCTTTCTAGTATCTTCTTAATGACCCTGTCTTTGATGCAGCTACTTTGCTGCAGTTTTACATTTCTATGGTAGCAACCCTACTTCTGAAAAACCATTTAAAAAACATTCTGAATCCTCTGCCATAGAGGCAACCTGTTACTGAGTAAGTGATTGCTCTTACGACAACATGATGTTACCATAAGAGGGGCAGAAGTTGAGTACAAGCCATACTCTGTCATGTAGAGAGAATTCAGCATTTCAGAACAACAAAGAACCTAGGAAAGAATATCATTAAAAATTCTACACCGTGTTTCCCTATCATGCTTTTTAGATATACATGTCATGATTTTCTTTGACCCTGATCCTCCTTGTCATTCTGGGATGTAGGTGGACTTATTAGGTACTTGGCCAGAATATGGATGAGGTATACAAGTCCCAAGAGATCAAGTTAAGTAAGGGCCCAGTTTACTGAAGCTGCAGGGAATTGGAAGTCCAGAAGTCAAAGACCAAAAGAGACACAAGAAAATAGTAGATTACTGTGCTAAAAAATGATTTTTTTTTCTTTTTTTGAGACGGAGTCTCGCTTTGTCCGCAGACTGGAGTGCAGTGGTGTGATCTTGGCTCACTGCAACCTCTGACTCCCTGGTTCAAATGGTTATCCTGCCTCAGGCTCCCAAGTAGCTGGGATTACAGGCAAGCGTTACCACACTCAGCTAATTTTTGTATTTTTAGTAGAGACGGGGTTTCACCATGTTGGCCAGGAGGGTCTCCATCTCCTAACCTCGTCATCTGCCCGCCTTGGCCTCCCAAAGTGCTGGGATTGCAGGTGTGAACCACCACGCCTGGCCGCTAAAAAATGATTTAAAATCTAAAAACTCAGAGACCCCAGTGATGGTAGTGGCAGGAGGGAGAACTGTGGAGAGAGAGGTATTGGGTTTGTAATAGTTAGATCTTGATTGTGAAGAAAATAAAAGTTTTCATTCTAAGGGTCTGGGTCTCTGAAAATTCTGCAGCAGCAAGAAAGCCCAGTGAGTCCGGTTCTGCCAAAGTCTTGGCTTTTTCCTCTATGAACGCTCAGCACTTATACACAGGTTGGTCTTCTTCACGCTTTTCCAACTTCACTCCCTTCACTTCCTCTGGGCTGTCTTATTGTATCCCACATTTGTAACTGCCCACTGTTCGGTGAAGACTCAAATCTGTCCCTAGTCAAGATTTCTTAAGTTCTAGATCCACGTAGAAAACGGCCTACTGGACATTTAGGTACAGATACCCAATTAGCACCTCAAAGTCACAATGATCCTTGCTCTGAAACTACTCTTTTGTGTTTCTTTGCTGTACCTATAAGTAACTTTTTAATGTTTCCTTATATATAATGCATTTCTGTGGTCCCTGGATTTTCTCTTGCTGGTTCTTTTTTATGGACTGTCTTACATTTTTTTCTGAGCCAGTTCTCCTTTTAAATTTCCTTATTATAGTTACCGAATCAGCCTTAGTGTTACATCTCGTTTGAAGCGTTTCTTCACCGCCTCAGTTATAATTGAACATTAACTTCTGTACCCTTTCTCAATATATATCTTATCCATCATTCCAGCACTGCTTCATACTATATTCACATATATCTGTTTATAGGCCTGTTTCCACTATTAGTCTTTTCATTCTTTTAAAAGCAAGAACTATGATATGTCTTACTTATCTAAAGTGGATGCTGTTGTTTCAAATATGAAAAACTCCAAGTAAAATCAGATATTTGTGTGTGTTGGAGGTGGAGTAGGGGTAAGGGATGTACTTTTAAGCCTATTTTTCACAAATCCAAGGGAAGGGAGTATAGCTTCTTGCATAGAGGATACAGAATTTCAGATAATTTTGTGGATTCTTTATTTTTTATCTCTTTCTCCATTTCCATTTTTATTTCTCAGTATCTCTCAGATCTCATTGTCTCTGCTTGGATTTACCCTTAGTCATACTTCCCTTTAGGAATAGTAATACATCTGCTGGTAGCCTTGGGCTCACGTAATCTTTACAACTTTAATCACAAAGGAAGAGAGAGTCCTTTTCCTTCCAAATGTTTTCAGAGCAAATCTTATGGCAACATTCTGATTGGCCAGGGCCAGGCTCTAAGCCTACTCCCATAGCTAAAGTTTGTGTGTTGCATTATTTCATAGTTCCCGTGAACTACGTAGGTTGGAAGAGTGGCAGTTTCCTTAAGAAAGATAAATTGAGCAAATGACTTAAGGTCACAATGCAAGGAAATAGAAAATATACTGTATACAAGGAATACAAAATCAATGATTTGTTGGTTGAATACATAATTGAATATAAATAAATTTTAGTTCACCATAAAGTAGCAGATGGGTTAAGAAATAATTACCAAAGAATAGAAAAGGAAAAAGAAGTACTTGGTGGTGATTAGATACAGCCTGAGGGTTGCACTGTTATAATTACATTATTATTATTAAATTTAGTGTTTTTTTAGTATGTCATAAAATTGTGCAATCATCACCACCATCTATTTTCAGTACTTTTTTTTTTTTTTTTGAGACAGAGTCACCTTCTATTGCCTAGGCTGGAGTGCAGTGACGCGATCTTGGCTCACTGCAACCTCCGCCTCCTGGGTTCAAGTGATTTTCCTGCCTCAGCCTCCAGAGTAGCTGGGATTACAGGCACGCACCACCACGCTCGGCTAATTTTTGTATATTTAGAGAAGATGGGGTTTTGCCATTTTGGCCAGGCTGGTCTCGAACTCCTGCCCTCAAGTGATTCGCCCATCTTGGCCTCCCAAAGTGCTGGGATTACAGGCTTCTGACCTATTTCCAGTACATTTTGGTCACCTGAAAGAGAAGCCGCATACCCATTAGCAATGTACATGTTTTCTACTGAGATCTTAGGGCGCGTGCTTGGCTACACTGTACCACCAGAAATTGGATAGTGTAAGCAATGAGACACTATTAATCAAAATAAGTGGAAAACATGGAATGTTCTGGTTGCTTGTGCCCTATTCCTGTCTTAGTTATGTGGGATGGTCCAATGAATGATTGCACAGAAATTTGACTAACCATGGTAAAAATAAAGAAGTCCTCATTTCTCTTTTCAGTGCTGACTCCACTTCTCAAGCAAACACCTTTCTGCACTTTGATGCATTTAAAGTTTCTTTCTTTTTCTGTTTCTTAGGAAAGATTAAAAAAAAGTGCATTTTAATTATATACAAATCAACATTTATGTTATGCAAATCAATTCTTTAAATTAGCATATTGTGATAATTTATTAGTGTCCTATCATTAATATCTATAGTTTCAGACAGTGAAAAAGTATTAAAACAAATATCAGGTTCTCTTGCTGATATGCAGGAAAACATTGACGGTAATTCAACCTGGAATCTGTTTCTCTAGAAGTGTCACCTTGGGATGGTATTCCAGATTATTGCTGTCCTCAGGGTTTTGAGCTCATGCAGACAAGATTCAGCAACCTCCTTTTCACTTGGCTGCATCTGTCATGGCTAAACTCAGGGACACAGCAAACGCCGGAGAAATTAAATTATAGTTTGGAATACATAAAGAAAAGACAGGGGAGATGAGAATTGCACTTTCAGCACTATCGAAAGCAAATTTTGTTTCGACATCCAGAAGAAGTTTCAACAGCAGAATAATTTAACCACAGTTCTTTATTTGATATCCTGTGCTCTCTTTTGAAAACTTGTAACATCAAGAAGATACAACAAGCACTAGTTAGACGGTTGGAGGAAAATGAATGTATCTATAGATACCTAAAAACGCAGAGTGATAAATTACAGAAGACAGAGGACTTGTCATTTCAGTGTTGCTAGGAAGTATTGATGAGGTCTTAAGCAAGCTACTTGATTTCTTCTGGCCTCACCTTAAAGGGGCACAGTCATATGGAAGGAAAAGTAGATTTCTCCTATGCTTGTCCAGAAGGAGTCCAAAGAGACAGTTGGAAGTTATAGGGGATGCACAGTCGATGCTCAGGAAGTTTATTACTTTCATTCGTAAGGTAACATATAAAGAAGCCCGGCCAGATAATTAGAATTGGTTAATAAAATAAATAATTCTCAATGTTGTGAAATATTCAAACAGGGTTCATATGGCTATCAAGCATATATAGGAGAAATCATTTGTATTAAATTTTATTAAAGATGATAGAACTGGAATAATTAATCTTAAAGTCACTACTGAAAAATTGAAAAATTGTAACTGTAAAATGACCACAGGCAATAATTACTAAGAGTATCTATAAGTATGTAAATAGGCTTTTCAGATGAAGATGGTCTTATGTTTTCATTAATGAGTCAGATGTTATTTGGTGTCTACACAACAGTCACACTCCTTCAGAGTAGCCTGGAAAATGGAACCCCAGCATTCTTTAGAACCGGGGCAACCAAGAGCTTCAGCTTGATTTCTCTAAGACGGTCATATAAATTCCATACCCCTTGGTGGTACCTGGGTTACTAATGGGCATATGATGCCATCTGTCCAGTGTGATCTGAAGAGAACTTATCTAGAAAGAATCATTATTGTTAAAATGGAACATGAGAAGAGGCTATACACTCTTCTATTTTGGCCTTTGATTATATTATAAATGGGGGAGACATTGATGCCTGAAGTCTGCTGTAGCCAAACTCCTAAGATGTGGGTCTATCATGCAAGTATGGAGAAGAAAAGATGATACAGTACCTGGTTTTTGAAGATATCACTGGCAACTTAATTAACCAACTCTAGTACTGGATTGATTTTAGATTTCTTGTTATGCCATGGAGAGAGAGAGAGTGGGAGAGCAAGAGTGAGGAGAGCAAATGAGAGAGAGAGAGACAGAGACAGAGAGGATAGTGAAGGTCATGGAGACTTTGTACTGAGTGTTCTCTGCATTTTATCCTGCTCTAAAAGTCTACGATTTATCTGCTTTGTCCGTTTCACAGAGTCATGAGAATAAAATAAAATATTTTTATGGGAAATTGCATTGAAATGGATAAAGCACAATGCAATTGTCAGGAACTATTAGCATTTGTTGGTAAGACTAAAATATAGCCCACAGTTCTTAAGTTGACACATATTTATGGATTTTTGAAAAATTCAGATGTCTGTAGTAACAAAAAAAATGCAGATATACATGAAATACACAATGAATAGAAGTTGACACGGCTGTATTGGGAAGAACTATTTTTGACAATGAAGAGGTAAAATCTTTTTCTGGAAGGGAAAGAAATTATATGAAAGGAAAAATTTCATAGGGGTGGATTATCCTGTAACTGAAAGAACTAGGATACCTTAGTGAGAAAAGGGAGATGTGACAAGTTTGAGAATGAAGACAGCAGAAATTCCATAAGTAATGAAAAAAGAAAGCAAAAACAAAAACAAAAAAATCTTGCACCATGTTTATGACTATGACATTCCTCTAAGAATGTTCTCTCTCATGGCACTGCCTTTTTTTCCACAAGTTGAAGTGGATTCTAAAATAATTCTTAGCTATCCACATTCTATAAAATAAAATCATCTCTGATGTTTTTAGGTGCCAGGTTAGCCAACATCTGTTGATTTCTCCATCTGCTTCTATGCTTCCTTTTTCTGTTGCATTAAAAATACATTTCTTACACTCTTTGCTCTGAAAGTTTCTTTTAAGCACATATATATGTGTGTGTATATATATATGTGCATCTGTATGTGTCTGTGTATGTGTGTGTCTGTGTGTGTGCATCTGTATGTGTGTCTGTGTGTATGCATGTGTGTGCATGTGTGTTTATGTGCGCATGTGTGTTTCTGTGTGTATGTGTTTTTGTGTGCACGTGTGTCTGTGTGTATGTTTGTGTGTATGTATGTGCATGTGTGTGGTTGTGTGCACACGTGTGAATGCACGTGTGTGATCTGTGTATATGCATCTGAGTGTGCGTATGCATGTGTGTGCATGTCTGTGTGCACATGTGTGTATGTACGTGTGTTTCTCTGTGTGTATGTGTCTGTATGTGTGTGTAGGTGCACATATGCATGTGCACGTTGTGTGTATGCATGTGTGTGTGTGCATCTGTATGTGTGTCTGTGTGTGTATGTGTCTGTGTATGTATGCATGTGTGTGTGCGAGTGTGCGTGTGTGCCTCCTCTACTTGTTTCTAGATATTCTACCCTTTCCTTGCAGTTGTTCCTAGACAGCAACAGGGAGAGGCAGAGCACATGTAATTCCATTTCTATCTTGGTCAATTTTAAATAGTGACAGAAGTACAGTTGCACTTAAAATATTATGTTGACAACACAAAGAGATGGTTAATAAGATGCTCATATAAAATAGTCTCAGGTATAGAACAACGAAATGATAGTTCATTTATGTCCTCACCCAGTTGATTGGACTGTGTTTCAACACTTCATGAGTTAAAAGTAAAAGGTGGGGGAAAAACTGTCAGCATCTAATACTTTTCGAAGAAATTTTGTGAGGCTTAGAAGATTGAAAATGTGCCTCAGAGTTGAATGCTTTATGTGACAAGATAGCCTTTATGATGCAGAAAGGACACAAGCCACAGTTGAATAAAAGCTGTATCATACTCTATTGAAAACGCAGTAATAGGACATTCATTCATGCAACTAAGATGTAGATTCCTCTATGCCAGGCGTGGGGCTAGGTATTAACAAGTACCAGTTAGCATCTTGTCAGTACATACAATGCCACATCTACCATTTCAGCACACATAATTTCATATAAAGAATTGTAAAATAGGTATTAATGAACAGACAGAAAAACAATAGAGCACTTAGACCACATGCAGGGAGCAACCATAGGAAGCAGTTAGTGCTCCTAGGGTTGAGGAACAAAGGGCTGAAGTTGAAATTACAGAAGCATGGAAGTCTGGAGGTGGGACGCTGGAACTGAAATTGCCCTCTGAGGAGGGGTCACCGCTCTGTGGATAGTGTCTCCAAGGAAGGCACAGGGTCTAGTTCTAACAGGGGTTAGAAAAATTTCCATCTAAAATTAATCGCTGCTAGCAAAACAAATAGCGCTTATCCTATTGAAGAAAATTGATTAGGGTTTGATTCAAAAAGGCAGCGCCAACAAAAACGGAATAGGAATGAAAACAGGAAGGAATTTGTCCCACTTCTCCCTCAAGCCCCCCTGTTTCCCTCCAGCACCCTCTCCGGACTGAGAGCCTGACAGTCAGCCAGTGGACCAGGGAAGTCCCTCTTTCAGCACCACACGGCAGAGAGTTGAAGATAGGGTTTGAAGCTGAGAGACCCTATCTTCATAACTGGCACAGGAAATAATAAAGATTTATGAGACATTTATGTTGTTCTTAAGGAATTTTCATTTTAGTAGGGGAGAGAGATCTGTGATCAAATGCTTGTAAAAGGAATACATGCAAAAATATACAGAGGTGACCTCCGTATGTGTATATTTTGAATTACAAATTTTAAAATATATGCAATATTACTAATATTGATATTGACATGTTTCTTTTAAATGAAAAAATGTGATAATACAGTTATCAAGGAAGCTAAAATTAGAAGAGACTTTAAGAAATAATTTGACCCTGCTCCAAACCTTCATCTAGATAAGGTATTTTTGAAATGATTTTGGCTTGAATGCAGGGGTGAGTGTGCCTAGGGTCTCTTAGCTGGCATACTGGGGAAGGTGAATCTCTGCTTCCTAGTAGAAGGTTATAGCTACCTCTCCACCTTGTGACCCCTCAAGACATATAAAAAATAATGATCTTATTTCACAGTTTAATTTAAAAATCATTGATTCTTCTAAATATGTCTAATACAGTGCTGCATTACATGAATGGCAGTGCTATATTACATGAGTGGCACTGAGTATTCTAAACATTTCTAATACAGTGCTATATTACATGAGTGCTATGGTACGTGTTGTCAGCTGGACAGCCGAGAGCTGCTTATCTTTAAATCTTTAGACATCTTTTATGAGATTCCTGTAAGTGTCAATCTGCCTTACCATTAGATTACTCTGATCTGCCTGATCTGCCACATCTCTTAAACATAAATCTGCCTATATCAGCAGGAAAGTTACAGAGAGAACACATAAATATATCTATCATACTTTTATGTAAAGGTAAACCTTAGACTATTTTATCATAAAGTATCAATTGCTGATGAGTACATATGCATGCATATATGTAAATATAAAATTACAATATGGTGAAGAGCTAGTGTTCCATGTCTTGTTCCTTTCACAGAGTGTATCACGGTTCCTTGAATATTGTTATTATGTACAGTCATGCATCACATAAGAACATTTTGGTTAATGACAGACCACATATACAATGATGTTCCCATAAGATTGTAATATGGTATTTTTCCTGTACCTTTTCTATATTTAGATATGTTTAGATGCACAAATATTTACCACTGTGTTACAATTGCCTAGAGTTAGTATTCAGCACAGTCACATGCTGTTTAGATTTGCAGCCTAGAAACAAAAGGTTATATCATATAGCTTAGTCATATAGTCGACTATGACATCTAGGTTGTGTAAATACACTTTATGATGTTTACACAATGACAAAATCACCTAACAACTCATTTCTCAGAATGTACACCCACTGTTAAATAATGTCTGACTGTATTTGAGAGGCAGTGAGGCACTGTGCTTACAGGGGTTGATATTGGCAGCACCAGACACCTAGCAGGATTACAGAAACTCACTAGCTCTTGTAAGATATGCCAACTGACCAAACAACTATAGGATATAAACCTCATATAAAGATGGCAGTCCTAGTCAGTTCTCTGACTACTATGTGCATATTTCCTTAATTTCAATTATAATGTAGATGTTTACTATTCCTCAAAAATTTTCAGATGAATGGATCTCTTTCTTAATCAAAGTAAACTTGGATTCTTACCTTTCTGTTACTTTATAAATTCTTTTCTGGGTTCTGAGCATCTATTTGGAATTAGAATTCAAGTCTCTCACAAAAACAACAAAATAACAACACGCAACAATTTGGAGCTGACCAAATGCCCTCAAATAAAAAGATGGACTGAGCCTTTCAACGACCCTGTTCTAACATCCACATGTGTGGTTAGGTCTGTGGAAGCCGGGGAGTATAGACATTCCAGGGAGCTGCTAGGGAATCTAGCTTGTAGGGATTTGCTGTGGCTCAGGAAAGCACAGCTTGTGTCTGTTGCTGAGAAGTGGAGGGCCTCTCAAAAGGGGCTGCACATATTCTTAGCTGAGGAAAGAAAGATAGGACTACCACTGGACAAATATTCCACAAGAAAGCTTTAATGACTCTAAAATAATAGGACTAGCAAGACCATGTAATGCTTACTGTGTCTCGGGAACTGTTCTAAGAACTTTATACGTACTTTTTAAACTTGTTTTAATCCTCATAACAATCCCGTACGATTGGTGTTATTATCATGCTCATTTTACAGTTGAGGGAACAGAGACCCAGAGCAGAGACCAGAGCCATGATTGAAATCCAAGAAATTTGGCTCTAGCATTTATGTGCTTAACCATATGTAATATTGTTTTTCAGATACCAGAAAAGCACAAGATAGGGGTATTTCCTATTTTTCAGGCTCTATGCCGATTTTTCTCATATATTATTTATTTCCTGACAAACAACACAATATAATCAAACAATACAGGTAATATTAGCATCTTCACTTTGCAGATGGAGAAATGGATGAAGAGATGTGAAGTTATATTCCAGAGCTTACAGGTCTAGTAAATGTGGAACATTGAGATGGATCCCTGTGTTTAACAAATATTGAATCAGAAGTTCTAGCCAATTGGGAATTGGCATTTTATTAAGCATTCTGAGCAATTTTTGCAGACATTAACATTTGAGAATCACTGCCATAGAGGCCAAGATTTTTCAAATTTAGAATCGGTGCTAATTCGTATACTTTATGTTAGGATAGCACTACTTACATGTGTAGAGCACTTTTAATCAATCGATTAATTCAAAAACTTTTGAATGAACATCTGCCATCTGTCAAGTGCTCAGCTAAACTCCTGAGATAGAAAGTTGAGTTAGAAATGGTTCTTGCTCTCAAGGTTAGAAAATATTAGAAAACAGTAGGAGAAGAAGACAGAATGATATGTAATATAGTATCATATGGAAAATATTATAATAGAGATTTGATTAAAATGCCAGGTAATAAGATAGAAGGAAATATCTAATTCTTCCAGGATGAGTCCAGAAACATGCACAGAGAAGATCACTATTCAACTGGATCTTAAATTTGTAAGAAATTAGTAAGTGAATAAAGGGCTTACCAGGGGGAGTGGAGAACAAGTACAAAACGATGGGAATATGAAAGAACATAGCATGTTTAAGCTTCTTTGGGCTCGCCAAAGAGGACAGATGCATAGGTATGTGTTTGAGTGTGGCAAAGGATGAAAGTCAGGTGAGGGTGGGAGAATGAAAGCATGTTTTGAAAGACTATATGTACATTTTGTACCAACTAGGCAGTGCTGTGCTGGAAATAATTAAAAATGCAACTGAAACTGGTCTAATGATTTAAAGGTAAAGGTATTTATTCTTTCACAAATTCGGAAATTCCATATAAGTGCTGATTGATTTCAAGGCTCAATAATGTCATCAGGGTCCCAGTTTCTGTCTCCTTTCTCTTTTATCAGTGTTTGCTTCATACTAAGATCGATTTCTTTTCTCATGGTCATACTCAAACACAATCAGTGTTACAATCTTCTATGCAGTAGGAAAGTAAGTACTTTGATCTTGTCAAGGTAGGTAAGCATCCTAAAATTCATATGTCTTAGGTTGTTTATTACACATTGTATTACTTAGCTAGTGCTGTGTAACAAATAACCTCAAACCTTTCAGCTTCAGACAATAAATATATATTATCCCACACTGGTTCTATGAGACAGGAATTTGTGAGTGGCTCAGATGAGAGGTCCTTACTTGGGGTTTCTCATGAAGTTGCATCTAGCATGCTGCAGATGAAGCTGCAGCTATGTGAAGATCTACTGCAGGTGGAGGATCAGTTACTAAGATGATTCATGTGGATTGCAAATTGATGCGGGCTGTAGACAGGAGGTCTCATCTTTCTGTAAGGCTGCTTGAACGTTCTCCCAGTATGGCGGCTATCTTCCCTCAGAGTCAGTGAGGCAAGACAGAACAAGGCAGAAGCCACAATATCTTTTATTACCTGGCCTCCGAAGTCACATTCTGTCATTTCTGCAATGTCCTATTGGTTACACAGTCAGTCCTATTCACTGAGAGAGAAGATTACATGGAGGCATGAACATTACAAGGCAAAAATCACTGGGAACCATTTTGGGAACTTCATCTTTTTCTGGATCTTCTTAACTATTTAATTAAGGTTATGAAAGGAGCTGTGTCCTGGATTCCTACAGGCATGCAATTCTAAAATGGCAACTTCAGTCGCTGTGACACAACAAGGAAACATCCCTTCTCTCCCCACCCATTTACCAGTATTTCTGCCCACATTCAAAGACCACCACCACCTGAAAATAAGAAGAAAGGATAAGTAAAGAACCACACCCTAGAGAATGTAATCGAGTATTCAAAGGCCTTAAAAAACAACAATGGGGAAAAGTACTGCTCTGGTACTTGCTAAGGATGACAGTTCTCAATTTATTCTGTATTCATCCTTTTAGAGAAAGATACACTGCACCGAGCCAATTCCTAAAATTTTTTTGAAAGATGTGTAATACATATGCTTAATTGTCCTTGAAAATTATTTTTATCAGATCTACATATGGCCTTAGGCATTATCATTTACCAATGACACCAATCTTACAAAAAGTCCTTTGTTTTCATTTTAATTTCTTTAATTATTAGCGAGCTTAAATTTTTTTTATATAATTACTATATGCTTGCCTTTCTTCTTCCAGTATTGCTTATTCATCTGCACATCCTTGCTTCTTCATCTATTGGGCTGTTAATGATGTTCTTAGTTCTTATTTATTTGGAAGGGCACTTTTTATTAAGATGCTAAATGTTTTTGCCATTCACTGATCAAGCATTCTTAAATCAATTTTTCCTTTGTCTTTTATTATGTAGGAGCATGCATTATGTAGGAGCAGATTAGAGCTTGCTTAACACAACTGCACCAGGCAAATGCCCACAACACACTACAAACATCACAACAGCTTGTTCCTTTATCATAGAAATGTAACAGTTACTCTTCTCAAACTGGAGAGGAAGTTTGCTAGGATTGGATTCTAAATATGTTTCTGTTCCAGAAACAAGGGCCTCTGTAAAATGATACTAGCAAAAGTTTCCCACATTCTCACTCTAGGTTTGTGCTGTTTATACTTCATTAATATGTTTCTTAGCTGTTACAGTGGGAGTTTTGAAATAAAAGACTAGAAACTTAAAATTGTAAGAGGAACACATAATTTTTAAGAAAACTCAAAAAGGCAAAAAGAAAAGAAAAACCATTGCTAATATTTTGGTCTGTAACATGTCAGTCTTTGTTTTGTGAAATAAATGTATGGCTGTTTAGTATCAATAGACCTTGTAAACTACTTTCACTTAGCTAATTGCAAATACCTTCTCATGTCTTAAAACATATTTTTTGAAATAATAATAATAATAATTATTATTATTATTTGAGACAGGGTCTCACTCTGTTGCCCACACTGGAGTATAGTGGCAGTGGCTTGATCTCGGCTCACTGTAATCTCCGCTTCCTGAGCTTAAGTGATTCTCCCACCTCAGGCCCCCAGGTAGTTGGGACTACAGGCAGGAGCCACCACGCTGGGCTAATTTTTGTATTTTTTGTTGAGTCAGGGTTTCACCATTTTGCCCAGGCTGGTCTTGAACTCCTGAGGTCAAGTGATCCACCTGCCTCAGTCTCCCAAAGTGCTAGGATTTCAGGCATAAACCACCGGGCCTGGCCTTGTGAAATTGTTTTAACGACAACATTGCATGATATTATGGGACTAGACCACAGTTAGTTTTACCAATTTTCTATTACCAGGCATTTAGGCTCTTTCCAGGTTATTATTATTATATATCAAAGCATTACTGTGGATAAATCTCTACATGAACTTAATTTTTTTTTCTTAAGTAAATTCCTAAGGTTGTTTTTGGAGGGGGTGAAGGGTGGATGAAGTCTGGCTCTGTTGCCCAGGCTGGAGTGTGGTGGTGCGATTGTGGCTCACTGCAACCTCCACATCCTGGGTTCAAGCCATTCTCCTGCCTCAGCCTCCTGAGTAGCTGAGATTACAGATGTGCACCACCACATCTGGCTAATTTTTGTATTTTAGTAGAGAAAGGGTTTCACCATGTTGGTCAGGCTGGTCTCGAACTCCTGATCTAGTGATCTGCCCACCTTGGCCTCCCAAAGTGCTGGGATTACAGGTGTGAGCCACTGCACCCAGCCAATTCCTAAAATTTTTTTGAAAGATATTTAACACATGTGCTTAATTGTCCTTGAAGATTATTTTTATCAGATCTACATATGGCCTTAGGCATTATCATTTACCAATGACACCAATCTTACAAAAAGTCCTTTGTTTTCATTTTAATTTTTTTAATTATTTGCGAGCTTAAATATTTTTCATATAATTGCTATATACTTGCCTTTCTTCTTCCAGTATTGCCTATTCATCTGCACATCCTTGCTCCTTTATCTATTGGGCTGTTAATGGTGTTCTTAGTTCTTATTTATTTGGAAGGGCACTTTTTATTAAGATGCTAAATGTTTTTGCCATTCACTGATCAAGCATTCTTAAATCAATTTTTCCTTTGTCTTTTATTTGTAATTATGAAATATTTATTAATGAAACATTTAATTCTAATTTGTCATAATGTATTTATCAATATTTTCCATGGTGATAATTCTGTTCTTGGTCACATACATATTTAGCTAAGTTTTCAACTCGATCAGTTACATTTATCTTTTTTAAAATATTTTTTCAGCTGGAATTTATTTGGTATACAATGTGAGTTAAGGACTTTTATATTTTTCCAAAGCAGATAAATTTACACTGTGTAGAAAAATAAATTGCATAAAGTTTTTTGGTATTAGAAGTGTTTTGAGCCAGTAATCCTGCTTCTTTGGCTTTTTACCCTTTGACCATTGCAATCCTATCTCAATAACTTTATTTTAGGAAAATAATAGATGCAACCAAGGTGCACATACGAGACTTATTAATAGCAAAAAATTAGAAGTAACCTAAGTGTTCAGTAATAACATTAAGTAAATGGTTAATGGAAAAAATACAATAGGAAAAAATGTAACTACTGAAATCAAGTCCATGAGTAACATTTAATTATTTTGAAAGACATGCTCAAGATATAATCTTAAGTAGCAGACTGCAGAAGTTTATGTGCAGCATATTCTCTCTTCCACGGATTATGTTCAAACTATATTTAATTTGAAATATGTCCTGTGATTTTCAGTTTTTCAGCAAGAATGTAAATAGCTATATTACATTTATACACATTAATGATTTTTGAAAGATAAAAATATGATGATAAAATCAAAGGGAAATTACTTTTTTCTTTGAACATAATTTTGTAAAGATGAATTATAAACTTGTTTCTGATTTTAGGTAGCCTCAAGCGTACATACCTAGGTTTAGTCACCACAATTGGCAAACAAGAATGAGTGTCTCATAATTATAATGACAGAAGCATTTACTGACTAATTAATATTTATGATGGAATATAGTCAGTGGTAATTTAAGAAATGACTACTTGAAGTTACTTCAAGCAACACCACCACAACAGAGGTTTTTATGTTGAAAACATCTCAAAAAATAGTAAAATCTGGTAGCATGAGAAGGTAGGAGGAAGAGTCTCATGCTCAAATACACTCTACAATTGAATTAACACTGTCTCTGATCTTTCAGGATTGATCTGCTTTTCATGGAAAAATTATATTTTTCTGAAGCTACTTCTAAATATTATTTCAATTGCTTGTCTTTTTGTGTACTTAAAATTATATATATTATGTAAAATCATTTATATATTTGCAATCAAATCAAACTTTCAGTTTTTTTTTTTTTTTGAGTCGGAGTCTTGCTCTGTAACCCAAGCTGGAGTGCAGTGGTGTGATCTCGGCTCACTGCAGTCTCCATCTCCCGGGTTCACACCATTCTCCTGCCTCAGCCTCCCAAGTAGCTGGGAGTACAGGCACCTGCCACCATGCCTGGCTAATTTTTTTCGATTTTTTTGTAGAGACGGGATTTCACCATGTTAGCCAGGATGGTCTCGATCTCCTGACCTCATGATCCACCTGCCTCGGCCTCCCATAGTGCTGGGATTACAGGCATGAGCCACCGCACCCAGCCCAAACTTTCAGTCTTATATCTGTATGGCACAAAGACCTACAAAAATTAGTTACATCGTAAATAGTATGGAGTTCGACTAAAGGTTTATGACTTTTTTCAGAGCCAGCTTTAGGGGCAAACAATCTGTGCAGTCATACAAGGTTAGAATGGCCCCATCCTTGGTTGTACTTTTTCTGATGTGGTTTGCCTGTGTCCCCACCTACATCTCATCTTGAATTCCCACATCTTGTGGAAGGGACCTGGTGGGAAGTTATTGAATCATGGGGCAGGTCTTTCCTGTGCTGTTCTCGTGATAGTGAATAAGTCTCACGAGATCTGATGGTTGTATAATTAGGAGTTTCCCCAAACAAGCTCTCTCTTTTTGCCTGCTGCCATTCACGTAAGATGTGACTTGCTCCTCCTTGCCTTCCACCATGATTGTGAGGCCATTTTAATAATATAGATTCTTTCTATCCATGACCATGAAAATGTTTTCCATTTGTTTGTGTCATCTCTGATTTCTTTGTGCACTGTTCTGTGATTATTATTGTAGAGATATTTTGCTTCCCTTCTTAGCTGTATTCTTAGGTGTTTTATTCTTTTTGTGGTAATTGCGAATGGAAGTTTCTTCATAAATTGGCTCTCGGCTTGCCTGTTGGTGGTGGATATAAATGCTAGCATTTTTTGTACATTAATTTGATATTCTGAGACTTTGCTGAAGTTGTTTATCAGCTTAAGAAGCTTTTGGGCTGAGACTATGGGTTTTTCTAGATATAGGATCATGTCATCTGAAAACAGGGATAGTTTGACTTCCTTTCTTACTTTTTGAATGCCCTTTATTTCTTTCTCTTGCCTGATTGCTCTATCCAGAACTTCCAATACTATGTTGAATAGGAGTAGTGAGAGAAGGCATCCTTATCTTGTGTTGGTTTTCAAGGTGAATGATTCCAGCTTTTGCCCATTCAGTATGATATTGGCTGTGGGTCTGTCATAGATGGCTCTTACTATTTTGAGGTATGTTTCTTCGATATCTAGTTTCTTGAAAGTTTTTAACATGAAAGGATATTGAATTTTATTGAAAGCCTTTTTTGTATCTATTGAGATAATCATGGATACAGTAACCAAAACCGCATGGTACTCATGCAAGAATAGACACATAAACCAATGGGACAGAATAGAGAACCCAGAAATAAGACTGCACATCTACAATTATCTGATCTTTAACGAACTTGGTAAAAATAGTTAATGGGGAAAGGATTCCCTATTCAATGAATGGCGCTGGGATAACTGGTTGGCCATATGCAGAAAATTGAAACTGGACCCATTCCTTACATCATAAACTAAAATTAATTCAATATGGATTAAAGACATAAATGTAAAATCCAAAACTACAAAAATCCTGGAAGACAATCTAGGAAATACCATTCATGACATAAGCATGGGCAAATATTTCATGATGAAAATGCCAAAAGTAATTGCAACAAAAACAAAAATTGAAAAATGGGATCTAATTAAGCTAAGGAGCTTCTGCAGAGCAAAAGAAACTATCAGCAGAATAAACAGACCACTTACAGAATGGGAGAACATTTGTGCAAGTTGTGCATCTGACAAAGGCCTAATATCCAGCATCTATAAAAAACTTAAACAAATTTAAAAGAAAAATCAAACAACCCCAGTAAAAAGTGGGCAAAGAACAAACACTTCTCAAGAGAAGACATACATGTGGTCAAGCATATTTTAAAAAGCTCAATATCACTGATCATCATCAAAACCACAATGAGATATCATCTTACACCAGTCAGATGACTAGTATTAAAAAATCAAAAAAGATGCTGGCAGGTTGTGGAGAAAAAGGAACACTTACACACTGTTGGTGGGAGTGTAAATGAGTTCAACCATTGTGGAAGACAATGTGATGGTTCCTTAAAGACCTGAAGTCCGAAATACCATTTGACTTAGCAATCCTACTGTGTCCAGAATTAGTTCCTTCCAGTAAGTTCTTGGTCTCACTGACTTTAAGAATGAAGCCGCAGACCCTCGCGGTGAGTGTTACAGTTCTTAAAGATGGTGTGTCCAGATTTTGTTCCTTCAGATGTTCAGATGTGTCCAGAGTTTCTTCCTTCTCGTGGGCTCATGGTCTTGCTGACTTCACGAGTGAAGCCACAGACCTTTGCAGTGAGTGTTACAGCTCTTAAAAGTGGCATGTCCAGAGTTGTTTCTTCCTCCGGTGGGTACGTGATCTCACTGACTTCAGGAGTGAAGCCGCAGACCCTCGTGGTGAGTGTTACCGCTCATAAAGGTAGTGCAGACCCAAGAGCGAGCAGCAGCAAGATTTAATGTGAAGAGAGAAAGAACAAAGCTTCCACAGCATGGAAGGGGAGGGGACCCGAGTGTGTTGCTGCCGCTGGCTTGGGTGGTCAGCTTTTATTCCCTTATTTGGCCCCACCCATATCCTGCTGATTGGTTCATTTTACAGAGCACTGATTGGTCCATTTTACAGAGCGCCAATCAGTCCATTTTACAGAGTGCTGATTGGTCCATTTTACAGAGTGCTGATTGGTGCATTTACAACCCTTCAGCTAGATACAGAGCGCTGATTGGTGCATTTACAATCCTTTAGCTAGAAACAAAAGTTCTCCAAGTCCCCATCCAACCCAGAAGTTCAGCTGGCTTCACCTCTCAATCCCCCCTCTAAACAGGACACCCCAACTGCTATTGGGAACTGGGCAATGACCACTCTAGTTAATTCCTGCTGGATTGGGGCAAAGAAAGGGCCTTGCAGTTGTAGTGTTCTCCAGAGAGGAACTCTATAGGTCAGTGAATGGGCCAGCAGGTCGGTCCAGGGGTCCTTGGTAGAAGTTGTTAGTTGAGCTCATTTGGGGTTCCATTTGTAAGACCATCTGTAGCTTGATGGCCTCGATCCTAGAGGAAACAAATTTGACAAGGAGGTTAAAAAATACAGGATCCGAAGGCGAGTAATAGCAAGATGGCTGCCATGGGACCTAGAAAGGGGAGAAGCCATGTCGCCCAACTCCAGAGGTTGGTATACGAATTTGAAAGGCATTGTCTGATTTCAGAAGCCTTTTCCTATAAATGCCAGGTGGCATCTCATACTATCCCTGACTGATTAGTGTAAAAACAACACTCTTCCCCTAAGAAGGTGCAGAGTCCTCCTTTCTCAGCAGTGAGTTGGTCTAGGCCTCAGCGGTTTTGGAGAGTCACTGCTGCCAAAGTGTCTTTTTGGGATTGTAGAGTAAGGATAGATTTCGTTATTTCTTGCAAACTGAGAAATCCTTTGAGAGTGTGTGGTAGTAGGATAATGAAGTAGATAAACTGCTTATTCCGGTTCCTGTAGCAGTAGCCATTCCTAATCCTATAAGCAGGGGTATTAGTTGTATGGTTCTGTGCTGACGGGCTTGAGCTTTGAGGGGTACTGATAGGGTCTGATTTCCTGGAGCAATGTTAATGTTGGAACTTAGAAAGACTAAGGTGCAGGTGCCTGTCCAGTTGGTGGGGAAGCAGATATATGTTGATGTTCTACATAAGAAGAATACACCTTGGCTGGGTAGACAGAACTGGTTGTGTACGTTAAAAAGGTGTGTGAGTTTGTTGTTTTCACTTTCCCATACTCCTAGAGTACTTGGCAAGGTAGCTCTGGTGAGCGGCTGGAAAGGGCTGTTGGGAGCAAACTGAGTGGCTCCCTGCGTTCTATTTTCAAATTGGAGAAAAAACCATTTTGTATCTACTAGGAACCATTCAAGAGAGTGATTGAAAGAGGTGATGAGAAGGCATTCACTAGTGGTGGGGGCGCTGCTGCAGGGGTCCAGGGGTGAATGGTCATGCAAGGAGTATTTCTGCCATTACAAAACCTGTACTGTTTGTTAAGCAGGGAGGAGGCGATGATTTTTGGAGGCCCTGAGAAGTGGACAAGCCATCTGAATGGAACTGTTTGGGTAACTCGGAAGTTACTATGATCAGCTGGGGCCTGAAGTTGTAGGGTGTAATTACACTGATGGGGTAGTGAGTGCCCCAGGGGCAGGTCTGATAACAGATTGAGTTGGATGCATAAAGGGGCTTGGAAAGTTAAGATGGTATTCGTAGTTACAGGGCTCTCTATGGGCTTTTCATTGCTTGTGTGATAGGTGAGGTTGGAAATGTAAGAACGTAAAAGGTGGATTGCACATCCTGTTAGGGTATTCTTGGTCCTATCAGAGATGGGGAAGTTGGCTAATGATTGCATATTTAGAAGCCAGAAAGGGTCTTTTCTTTCACAATGAGGGTGGTAGGTTAAGTTGGTAAAGACCCAATTTTTTGCAGGAATGGGAGTGGCAATGTAAGCAGAGGCTGATAGAGAGATACAAAGCCAACAGTCATTTGCCAGGGAAGGATTGGACTGGTTTAACAGAGAGTGGGTTGAGAGACTTGTAGAGGTAATTAGGAGCTAGTGGAAGGGGAGGGGTGATTGTGTGAGTTATCCAAGGAAGCAGGAGGGATAGGCAAAGAGTAAATAGGAAGGTAAAGAGGGTGCTCTGCAAGGCGAGATCATTTTATTCAATCTGAGTTAAAGGTAGGAGTAAATTGCTGTCAGAAGGAAGGAAGACAGAAAGAAGGTTGATGTGATTATTATTTTCATCCCAGCAGGAGCTACAGTATATAGCCCTATCGCAGAGACTATGGTTAGTATGCTGCTTAATAATATCATGAAATAGTAAAAGGATTCCATTCAAGGGACAAGGAGAGGTGTTAAAGATAAAGATTATGTAGGTTTTCACTTAACTTTTTTAAGGAGGAAGGGGTTTTTCTTCAGGATCAGTGGTAGGAGCCTTTTTAGTCTGGGATATTTCCTTCTGAAATAGGAGATGCAAGTCCTCCAACGGTTCGCAGGTGTATCGAGGCTGGTCTGGTTGACCTTGGGACTGCTGAGCTGATGGTCCCGCAGGTTCCTCAGGGGGTGTCCAAAATTTAACTCTGGTGTGGTGAATCCAAGATTGCACTCTTGCCACCTTAACTGCAGTGGGAGTAGGGAGGATTACCGAGTATGGTCCTTCCCACAAAGAGTCCATAGATGGGGAGGTAGAGGGGAGAGATTTGACCAACACTAGACCTCCTCGTTGAAACAACTCTGTTCCCTTTTCTCTGTGATATCCTTCAGGTAGGTTTTTAAGGTTTTGTTGATATTTTGCCAAAGAAGTTATATCTTTGACCAAGTTGGCCATCTCCTGATCAAGTAGGATGTCATTTTTGAGAAAAAGGTCATCCATACAGCATTTCATATGGACTGAGCCCCATTTTGTGAGGAGACAAAACCGCCCATGGTTTTGGTTTGTTTCAACCTCTGCCCAAGAACCCGCAACGGTCCCTGGACCCTGCTGATTGGAATAGTTGCACTCACTGACGCAGCAGCAGAGACACTAGTTTTCCTCCTAGACCACAAGGAAGACCGAGGAAGGTCCGATTTAGTGGCCCTTACCGACACATTCTCGAAAACCTGCACCCTTGCCTGTGCTCCTAGACCACAAAGATGACTGAGAAAAATCAGATTTAGTGGCCCTTACCGACGCATTCTTGAAAACCTGTTAGAGTCCTAAGCATTCTCCTGTTAGTACTGAGACTTTACCTCTGGCCTATAAAGAAGTTATGCCCCAAAAATGAAGTGGAGGGCCATACCCTGAGAGAGGGAAGGGATTTCCAGGGTTGGAAGAGTGATGCCTTTTGTCCTCACTTGAATAGGAAGGATATCATTTCTGAAGCTCCCCATATCCTAGCTTCAGGAATAGCTTTTGTTAGGCCTGCTAGTCTTAGGAAGGATCCTAAAATTCCAGATAGTCCCACCCCCCTGATGGAGCTTTGGTCAAAAATTATGTCTTTTTGATTGGTGAGCCTGGGAGCCTAAAGAAGGGAACAGAGTCCTGAGGTTTATACTAGAAATAATTCTTATAGGAGAAACTAGAAAAGCACCAGAGACAGGGAGTGGTTTTTAGAAGCAAGACTAGCCTCGTTCAAAAGAGCGAGAGGAAGTTTGTCTGATAGGCACTAGGACCCAGGAGGCAAGGGTTAGGATAGAGAGGATAGATGGGTGAGTCTTGCTTGGGTGACATGACTTTGAGAATTCTGCTCATGGCTGCAGGATCAACCAACTTGTTTTTGGGACCCCTCAACTCAGCCCGGAAGTATAGGGAAAGCGGAATATGGTTCCAGGCAAACCAATGCTCCCAACTCTGAAGAGTCAGGGGTTATTACAGAGCCCTTTCCCAGAAAGCCTGACACCCGTGTCTTTAGTCTGGCAGCCGTGCTAGTCGCTTTTAACTGGCCGACAGGTGTCCGGTATTTAGCCCCAAAATTCTAGGGAAAAATAGGACAGAATAGCATGCGAAAGGGGTCCGATGGTACTCACTGCTTGGCAATAGGTGATAATCCCTTCGTGGTCACCAAAATGTGTCTGGAATAGGTTCCTTCTTGTGGGTTCTTGGTCTCACTGACTTCAAGAATGAAGCCGTGGACGCTTGTGGTGAGTGTTACAGTTCTTAAAGATGGTATGTCTGGACTTTGTTCCTTCAGATGTTCACATGTGTCCAGAGTTTCTTCCTTCCGGACGGTTCATGGTCTCGCTGACTTCAGGAGTGAAGCCACAGACCCTCATAGTGAGTGTTACAGCTCGTAAAAGTAGTATGGACCCGAAGAGTGAGCAGCAGCAAGATTTATTGTGAAAGCTTCCACAGCATGGAAGTGGATCTGAGTGGATTGCTGCTGCTGGCTCGGGTGGCCAGCGTTTATTCCCTTATTTGGCCCTGCCCACATCCTGCTGACTGGTTCATTTTGCAGAGTGCTGATTTGTCCATTTTACAGAGTACTGATTGGTGCGTTTACAATCCTTTAGCTAGACACAGAACGTTGATTTGTGCGTTTTTACAGAGTGATCATTGGTGTGTTTACCATCCTTTAGCTAGACACAGAGGGCTGATTGGTGCATTTACAGTCCTTTAGCTAGACACAAAAGTTCTCCAAGTCACCATCCAACCCAGAAGCTCAGCTGGCTTCACCTCTCACTACTACTGGGAACACCAACCCAGAAGTTCATTCCATATAAAGACACACGCATGTATGTGTTTACTGCAGCACTGTTCACAATAGCAAAGACATGAAATTAACCCAAACGCCCATCAGTGATAGACTGGATAAAGAAAATGTGGTACATATACACCATAGAATACTATGTAGCCATAAAAAAGAACAGGATCATGTCCTTTGCAGGGACATGGATGGAGGTGGAGGCCATTATCCTTAGCAAACTAATGGAGGAACAGAAAATCAAATACCATGTGTTCTTATGAGTGGGAGCTAAAGGATGAGAACACATGAACACATAGAAGGAAACAACACACACTGGGGCCTATCAGAGGGTTGAGAGTAGGAGGATGGAGAGGATCAGGAAAAATCACTAATGGATACTAGGCTTAATACCTGGGTGATGAAATAATTGGTACAACAAACCTCCATGACACATGGTTTCCTATGTACCAAACCTACACATCCTGCACATGCACCCCTGAACTTAAAATAAAAATTAAAAAAGAAAAGAACAACTGAAACTGGCCTAAGCCAAACAAGGACAATTTTGGGAGGGACATATATCAGGTGTTTTCAGGGCAAGTGTAATTCCGGGTGATACTTTATTCAGGCAAACAAGCATATTAAAAAAGCTGATGGATCAGGGTGTGTTATCTCAGTGCCAGGTGTTCTGAGGCTCATCAGCACTCAGGTTTTGGAACCAAGATGGCTACCAGCACCTACTGGCCTGTGTCCTCTGTTGCTCTTTTCAGGAAGGAAGACTGTCTTCTTTAAACCTTTAAATCAAAGTTCTGGACTTCATTCTGGTCGGCTTAAGTGAGTCAACCTCTAAGAAAGAAAAAGTAAGGATGGAAGAAAGGAGGGGAGGGAGGAAAAGAGAGGGAGGGAGGGAGGCAGGAAAGAAGGAAGGAAGGAAGAAAGAAGGAAGGAAGGAAGAGAGGGAGGGAGGGAGGGAAGGAAAGTCTTTAAGACTAAGGAGGGGAATGTAATGATGCTGATTAGCCTAGTGTTGAATAGAGGGATGCCTCTAAAGACAGTGTGGGGCTGGCTTTTCCTGAAACTGCATCACACACATGAGGGCACTTCTACCAAAACAGGAAATGGATACTAGATGGGACAAATTTTTTCTGATGACTTTACAGAGAAATTAGAAGTTTATTACAAAAATTAAAAAGCATAGTTATTAATTTTATTACTGAAAACTGAGAGAATGGAAAAGAATATATAAATTATTTCTGCATACGTTTGCTTTAAAGTGTCTGCTGTGTAGCCAAAATTCAAATATTTGATGATTGATTGACCAAAATGATTTAATAAGCTAGAATGGATTAATTTTCCAGACAAAATAATACAGCAAGATCAACATAGTCCTCCAGCTGAGAAGAAGATATTCTATTAAGAAAGGTTGGAATAAATACATATAAAGGCTTTGCCAGTGTAAATTCAAGGTGTTTAGGGATTTGGGGTATCTGTAACACCACTATTGAAGGTGTGGTGGACATTCAATTACTTTGTACAAAGCAATGAGGAGCCACAATGCCGAATTGTTCTTTCTCTTGCAAACTAAAATTAGAGGCAGCTTTTCTTCTTTCAATGAAACTAAAGGCTGCATCATTTGTAATTCAGGCTAGCAGTATTATTCCTGGCCAAGTCTTATTGACTTTCCTTTCCAGTGACATTATTTTAATTAACCACTAGGACAAAGCAAGTTAAATGCAGACTAGAAGAGTGGTTTCATGATGAAGTCAGGGTCATTTCCAAAATACAGTCTGTTCTCAATGTACATTATCATTGCCATTTCCCGACCATTCAATGTGTCTAATTTTGGTTTGATCAGTTCAAACTTATAAGACGATATCCCAAAGTAGAAAATGATTACATCTTTTAGAAAAATATAATTTTGATTTTGTTAAAGAGTAAAGCATATGCTTTATTTCAATGTCGATATAGTCATCTTACAATGACGTAAGAACACAAATGCAACTGTGTGATTACTAAGGCATAATAGAGGAAAGTATTCTTTCTCAGGCCAAATGATCAAAGTGGGGAGAATGAAATCAATAGAAAGGTAAAAAGGAGAAGTCAATGATCTTTATAACTTTATGTAAGAGAGCAACTGGGAACTTTGGTAGTTAGCATATTTCTCTGTCTTAAATGAGTGAATAAGCACTCTAGAAGAAAGGAAATTATTCATCCCACACGCATAGTGGAGAGGAATTCAAACACTTAATTTTCTCCTTTCAATGCCACAGTATACATAAATATTCTCTGATCTTTCCTATACTTCCTGTTTCCTTCGTGTTAACTTAACTCAATTGAAACAAATACTTTCTCTTCAGAGAAGATGGAAATCCTAAACTTAAATCACGTTTTTGATCATTTCAAAATTAAAACCCTGACTTGACCAGCAGATATTTCGGGGTTTGGGATTCAGAGTATAGGAATCCAAAAGATGTTTGACTACTGGACAAGACCAATGTGAAATTGTACTGGAAAGAGAAACTGTATTAAAAATTTATTCCTTGGTTATTCATTCAACAGATACGTATAGGACACATGGCTATATGCCAGGCATTGTGCTGAGACATAAGTAAGAGTTTCCATCCCTAAGGAATTTTCAGTTTAGAAGAGGGAAACAAACATGCAAACAAGTGTAAAAACAAATTATAGATGAAATTAATACAACTTTTAATGGAAGACAACAGAGGAACTTGGCTTTTATATATAGAAATAAAGAAAAATGTTCAAAGAAGATGCACATGACTTTATTTTTGGGGGGATGGTGTCAAGTAATTAGGAGTTTGAAGGAGAGACATTTTTCTTTCCTCTCTCAAGGGTTCTCTGCTTCTCTTATTATTATCAAGCAACGATTGTGTTAGTGTCAGTCACAGAAAAAAAAAGGCTTCAGTAAAGGGTATTCCAATACCGCCAAAAATGTACTTTCATCTCCCAGCACAGAGATGATAGTCATTGAAAGTTGGATGAATAAAGGAATTAATAAATACATGAAATGCCTTTGCTTTCTAGAAGCTCAGAGTGTCTAAAAGAAGCATGAATTAGACCTCATCAGATTATTGGATAAGTTGAACTAACTCTAGCAGATGATGGAAAAGCTTCACAGAAGACTGCGAGTCTTAAAGGATGAGTTTATCAGGTAGAGGAGTAAAGGACTCTTTCAGACAAAGGTAATGGGTGTATAGAATCATGGAGAAAGGACTTGGTGTGTTGGAGGGTTGATGTGGCAAAATGTAAGAGTTCATAATGGGAGAAGAGTTGTTGATGTGGTTGATCAGGTTAAGATAAAGAAGAGACTCGTTTGCATGTAATGCCAAGAATCAGATGATCACCATATAGAGGTTTCTAAAGGAAGGAGCATTCTGTTTTTGTTTTGTTTTGTTTTGTTTTGTTTTCTGAGATGGAGTCTCGCTCTGTCACCCAGGCTGGAGTGCAGGGGCGCAATCTCAGCTCACTGCAAGTTCCGCCTCCTGGGTTCGCACCATTCTCCTGCCCCAGCCTCCCAAGTAGCTGGGACTACAGGCATCTGCCATCACACCCGGCTAATTTTGTTTTCGTATTTTTAGTAGAGACGGGGTGTCACCGTGTTAGCCAGGATGGTCTTGATCTCCTGACCTCATGATCTGCCCGTCTTGGCCTCTCAAAGTGCTGGGATTACAGGCATAAGCCACTGTGCCCGGCCAGGGAGGAGCATTCTTTGACATTTTATGGCTCTCATTTATCAGGCTGCAACTCTGTACCCCTGAAGATTCTGCTTCTTCATTCACATGCTTTATCTCATTCCTTTCCTCCATGACAGTCTAGTGAAATCATTTTTTAAAAAAATCTCTATTTAATTAAGGGGTAAAGATTGGGGAATATAACAACTTTCCAAATATCACAGAACTAGTAAGAGTCAGTGGAGTGCAAATCACCACAAAGTGACATCTGCGTATGCAAAGCTTTTACGTGTCTGTGGAGGCCTGGGGTAGACCAGTGGAGGCAGATATGTTATTGATTGAGCTGACATTTTCTTGCCCTGCATACTGCATTTATAGCTGTCATCACTGTTTCTGCATAGGCTTTTCTTTTCTGACAGTTTATAGTGTACATCTAATCCAAATCCCTCCATGCTGCCTTAGGCCACAGCTCAAATGGCTTTATCATTTTAAACAACGAGGTACAACGCTGCTCTGCACAGAGACGAGACGTTTTCATCTACATTTTAATTTCATCTCCTGGTAGGTTCCCATGTGAACACCACCTTTTACTGGGTCTGTTCACTATTCATTTGTCAGTGTGATGAAGTATGCCTAGTGTTTTCCACCTAATCTTTATTTCTCTTATTACTTGGTCACCCACAACAGCTCCAGCTGTACATGAAAAGACAAGAATGGTGATGGTTCACTGATTTTTAGATTAATGTGTCTTCACAATGGCAATCAAATTAGGAGAATTAGAGGACGAGGGTTTTGTCTTGAGAATTCATTTGTATAGTTGGATCTGTGTGTGTGTTTGTGTCTGTGTGTGTGTGTGTGTGTGTGTGTAGTGGGTTATTTGAAGGGCTTTTATCATTATAAAATTATAGTCAAAAATATATTCATTAAGTCTCCCCTCCCAATTTTCAGAGAACAGTCTGCAGTCTTGAAATAAATATTTTACAACACTTTTTCAAGATATGGCAGCAAAGAGTTCGCTAAAGGTTATCTCCAGGTGAGAGTCAATAAATCGTCAGACCTGAGCAGCTGCCAGATCTCGATTCCTCTTAGAACTGATCTATTAAACCCAAAGCAGGGCCTCTGAGAATAAAGGACTCTCAGATCTTTACTAACATGCTGTGTTCTGAAACTTCATTATATCCAACGACATGTCACTTACAATACTTGCACTTTGTAGCAAGGGCAACATGCCATTTATTTCAGCTCCATTAATCTGTCAAACCTGACAGCTTCTGGGCTGTAGTTAACCTTTGAAATTAATGATGATGAACAAATGATAAGATAAGCATATTTCCAAGGTGTTTATCAGATCTTCTTTAGAAGATAATGTTTTCAAACAGTTCAAAATCTCTATTTACAAAAGGTATGTTGATTGGAGATTGTTATAATTTCTTACTGTCACATTTTCCAAGATAATATTTGGTAACACTGAATAAGGGGTTGAAAATCTGAGCTGTTTCGTATACTAGTCATGTGGCTCTGGATAAATCAATAAATATTTCTGAACAACTATTTCTCTTTCATTTTTAAGGGATATAATGATTTTTACCCACTACAACTGTGGTAAAGATTAAATGAAATATTACTTGTGAAAACCTTAGAGAACTAAATAATGCTAATTAAAGGTAAGATGCAAATATATGACTTCCTTGAGACTCTTCTCAATCAAGAACTAATCGCTCATGTATTTTTGGTTTCAGTCCTTTCTTACCATAAGTAGGTTATTTCTCATTTTCATATTAGTGTTAACTTTGTGTATTTTCCTAAGTATTTCAATTTCATCAAGTTGCTTGAGGGCAGAGTCATCTTATTTATTTTGATCTTTAAAAATTAATTCTCTTAGTAGACATTTGTGATGGTTAATATTGTGTCAACCTGATTGGACTGAAGGATGCAAAGTATTGTTCCTGGGTGTGTCTGTGAGGGTGTTGCCAAAGGAGATTAACATTTGAGTCAGTGGACTGGGAGAGGCAGACCCACCCTCAATCTGGGTGGGCACCATCTAATCAGCTGCCAGCACAGCTAGCATAAAATCAGGCAGAGGAACTTGGAAGGATTAGAATGGTTGAGTCTTCTGGACTGCATCTTTCTCCCATGCTGGATGCTTCTAGCCCTCGAATATCGGACTCAAAGTTCTTTAGCTTTTGAACTCTTGGACTTACACCAGTGACTTGCCAGGGGCTCTCAGGTCTATGGCCACAGACTGAAGGCTGCACTGTCAGTTTCCCCTGCTTTTGAGGTTTTGGGACCCAGACTGGCTTCCTGGCTCCTCAGTTTGCAGATGGCCTACTGTGGGACTTCACTTTGTGATCATGTGAGTCAATTATCCTAATAGACTTCCCTTCATATATACATCTATCCTATTAGTTCTGTCCCTTTAGAGAACCCTGACTAATACAGCACTGTTATAACAAAGAGTGGGTTGTATTAGTCAGGATTTTTCAGAAAGACACCACCAATAAGATAGATAGATAGATAGATAGATAGATAGATAGATAGATAGATGAAAGGGGACTTATTAGGGGAATTGACACACATGTTTATGAAGGCTAAAAAGTCCTATGACAGTTTATCTGCAGATAGCTCTTAGATTTGCCCCTTTGAGGGATTTTATAGGTCCTGTAAGTGTGTTTTATTTATTTTTTTATTCTTTTCTCTTTTGTCTCCTCTGGCTGTTTTCAAATAGCCTGTCTTCACGCTCATGAATTCTTTCTTCTGTGTCATCAAGTCTGTTATTAAAGGACTCTGATACATTCTTCAGTATGCCAATTACATTTTTCAGCTCTAGAATTTCCCTTGATTCTTTTTAATTATTTTAATCTCTTCGTTAGATTTATCTGATAGAATTCTGGATTCCTTCTCGGTGTTATCTTGAATTTCTTTGAGTTTCCTCAAAGCAGCTATTGTGAATTCTCTGTCTAAAAGGTCACATATCTCTGTTTCTCAAGAATTGTCTGCTGGTGCCTTATTTAGTTCATTTGGTGAGGTCAGGTTTTGCTGGATGGTGTTGATGCTAGTAGATGTTCTTTGTTGTCTGGGCATTTAAGAGTTTAGGATTATTACAGTCTTCACTGTCTGCACTTATTTGTAGCTGTCTTCCTTGGGAAGGCTTTCCAGATATTTGAAAAGACTTGGGTGGTTGTGATTGAAGCTGCTTCTGCTTTAGGGGGCACCCCAAGCCCAGTAACACTGGGTTTCTTGCAGACTTGTAAAGGTACCGCCTTGGTAGTCTTGGCCGTGATCTGGGATAATTCTCTGGATTACCAGGCAGAGAGTCTTGTTGTCTTCCCTTACATTTTCCCAAACATACAGAGCCTTTTTTCTGAGCCACCTAAAGCTGGGGTGGAGTGACATAGCACCCCATGTGGCCACCATCATTATTTGTGCTCTGGTTCAGACCTGAAGCCAGCACAGTTTTTGATCTTGCCCAAGGCCTACAGTAACCACTCCCTGGGCCCTGGAGCTCTACAATTGGCAGGTGGTAAAGGCCAGCCAGGCCTATGTCCTTACCTTTTGGGATGTGAGGTCCCCCAAACCCAAGGTGGGTCCGGAAGTTAGGGACTAGAGTCAGAAACTCAGAAGTCTACCTGGGGTTCTATTGTATTGTAGGTGAGCTGGCACTCAAACCACAAGATACAGTCCTTCACACTCTTCCATCCTCTTTTCAAAGGCAGAGGAGCTCCATCCCATAGCCACCACCAACCCTGGCCACAAGGAATACTGCCAAACTACCACTTATGTTCCCTTAATGCCCAAGGTCTTTTAAGTCAGCTTGTGGTAATGCTGCCTGGCCTGGGACTCACCCTTTAGGGCAATGGGCTCCCCTCTCACCCAGGACGTGTCCAAAAATGCAATCCAAGAGTCAAGTCCTGGAATGAGGAACCCTAAGAGCCCACTTGGTGCCCTACCCCCTTGTGCCAGTGGTGGTACCTGAAGCCAGCAAGTCTCTCACCAAAACCTTTGATGTAGTCCTTGGGTATCGCTGCTGGTTATTCAAGGCCCAACAGCTCTTCTTTAGTTAGTGGGTGATGAAGGCTGGCAAGACTGGGTCCTTTTCTTCAAGGCAGTGGGTTCCCTTTTGACCCCAGGTGTGTCTAGAAATGTCATCTGGGAGGTAGGGCCTGGAATGAGAGCTTCATGACTCTGAACAGTGCCCTCTCCTGCTGTGGCTAAGCTGGTATCCAAGATGCAAGACAAATTCCTCCCCACTCTTGACTCTCCTCTCCTCAAATGGAAGGAAGGGATCTCTTTTGGAGCTGCAAGCTATGCAGCTTGAGATCAGGGGAGCGGTGATGCCAGCACTCCCTTGGCTGCACCAACTGAAATCTCAATTATTTCCCATGCTTCTTCTACAGTCCACTGTCTCCAGGCCTTTTTCAGCCCTAGGACTTGCCTAATAGTTGCAGTCTTTATGACCTAGACTGCCTTTTAAGTTTACTCAGAGACCAAGAGCAATTTGACCCTCAGTGGCAAGGTTTGTAGGCACTCAATTTTGGACTGCTGGGATTGGCAATTCCCCTCTGGCTACTTCTGGTTTAAATGCTCTCTTTGTGTGTGGGCATCAGGTGAGTTTGGTCCAGGTTTTGGTTCTGCTCTAACAAGATAGCACTGATTTCAATGCCTCACCATTGCTGTGTTCTCTTCCCTGAGCACCCAGAGAGGTTCTCTGTACCACACCCCAATGTGGCGGGTAGGAGAGGGGCATTGGTGATTCAGGACTGTTATGTCTATCTCTTCAGTGCCTCTTTCATCAATATGAAGTTAAAAACAGGTGCTGTGAGTGCTCACCCGATTTTTCTTAGGAAGGTGTTTTCTCTGTGTGGATAGTTGTTAATTTGGTGTCCTGTGGTGGGGACAATTGGTGGAGGCCTCCATTCCTCCATCTTGCTCCACCTCTTTCACTGTGCTTTATTTTTAAAGCACATCTCTTTTTAACATTTCCAACACACTTTTCATCACTGTGAGCTCTGTCACCTCACAGTCAAAATGGTTTCTAAAAGTACAAGTTGGGTCTATTTGCAATTTGATACCTCATCAGTGTATTCACACAATGTCCATCTCATGATCAGCTGCTTCAACAGTCGGTTGTCCTAGGTATCTATTCTTGAAAGCAAAAGAAAGGAATGGAATCAAAACAGCAAAATTGGAACAGGGATATATATACACACACACAATGTATATCATATACACACACATATCTATATATCTATATATCTATGTATATCCCTCATCGCTGTTCATATATATTTTAATGGCTGGGCATGTAGTAAGCAATAACAGCACTGTCTCTCAAAAAATATCCCTACATTTTTGGAAACTAAGTTACCCAATTTCAAATTATCTATATTCGAAAGAATAAATCAAATGGAAATTAGTAAATATTTTAAAGTAAATGAAAAAGAAAACCACAGCATATCAGAATATGTGGGATGCCACTAAAGCAGTATTTAGTGGGAAATGTACAGCACTAAGCACCTACTATGGTTTGGATATTGTCCACTGCAAACCTTATGTTGAAATTTTATCCTCAATGTTGGAGGTGCGGCCTAATGTGTTAGGATCATGGAGGCAGATCTCTCATGAATAGGTTAATGCTCTCCCTTGGGGGTGAGTGAGTTCTCACTCTATTGCTTATCATGACAACTGATTGTTAAAAAGAGCCTGGCACCTTCTTCTCCACCTTGCTTCCTCTCTCACCATGTGATCACTGCCTGACTGGCTCCCCTTTGCATTCCATCATGACTGGAAGCAGCCCAAGGATCTCACAGATGTAGATGCCAGTGCCATACTTCTCACACAGCCTGAAGAACTGTAAGCTAAATAAATCTATTTTCTGTATAGACTGCCAAATGCAGGTATTCTTTTCTAGCAAAACCAAATAGACTAATACAGCACCTATGTTAGAAAAGAAGAAAGATTTCAAATTAATGACCTCAGCTTCTACTTTAAGAAGTAAAAAAGAACAAATTAATTCCAAGTTATGCAGAAGAAAAAACATAGTAATGATTAAAGTCAGTAAAACACAAAAGAGAATATCAATAAAATTTTGATCTTCTTTGAACAAATAAGGAAAATTAATAAAACCCTAGCCAGACTGATCATGTAAAAAAGAGAAGATATTATTTTTACCATTATATATATGTGTGTGTGTGTGTGTAAATATATATATATATATATATATATATAAAACTCTACATTTCTACAAATAGTTAAAGAATAGAGACCATGGGGTATGGTGAAATAATACTATGATAATAAGGATAGTAAGAGAATACTACAGACAACTTTATGCCAGTAAATTTTACAATGTAGCAGGAAAATTTTTCTTAAATAATACAAACTAAAAAGGTTCACTCAAGAAAAATAGAGGCAACTCAAATAGCTCTATGTTTATTATAAGCTTTGATTTTTAGCTTAAAACATTACCACAAGGACAACTCCAAACCCAGATGACTTCCCTGGTGAATTCTACCAAATATTTGAGAAAGAAAGAACACCAGTTCTACCCAAAGTCCTTCAGAAAAATTTTAGAAACGAAATGCTTTCCACACATTCTTTGAGGCTAGGATTACCCTGATACCAAAGCTAGACGAAGATATCATAAAAGAGAAAATTATAAATATCTCTTACAATTGTAGATACATTTTCTGCAACATTTTGTAAAGTGAATCCAACAATATATTAAAAGATAATATATCATAACAAGTTGTTTTTTCCCCCAGAAATGCAAGATTGGTTTACTATTAGAAATCAAGCAATGTGATTCAATATATTAACAGACTGTATTAGTTCCTTCTCGCATTGATATAAAGAACCACATGAGATTGGGTAATTTATAAAGAAAAGAGGTTTAATTGGTTCACAGTTCTGCAGGATGCACAGGAAGTGTGGGGAGGCCTCAGGAAACCCACAGTCATGGTGGAAGGTAAAGAGGAAGCAGATACGTTTTATATGGCCAGAGAAGGAGGAAGACGGTGAAGAAGGAGATGCTACACACTTTCAAACAACCAGATCTCATGAGAACTTACTCACTATCACAAGAACAGCAAGGGGGTAAATCCGCCCTCATGATCCAATCACCTTCCACCAGGCTCCTCTTCAAACACTGCAGATTACAATTTGACATGAGATTTGGGCAGGGCCACAAATTCAAACGATATCACACACTAAATTAGGAAAAATACATAGTCATCTCAAGAGATTGAGATAAAGCATTAGGCAAACTTCATCAATTATTCTTGATAAGAACTTTCAGCCATCTTAAAAGATAATCAGACTGTTTTATTTCAATAAAAGACATACAAAAAAAACTCTGCAGCTAATATTATTCTTAATCGTGGAAGACAGAGTGCTTCCCAGTAAGATCAGAAACAAGGCAAAAAATCTGCCATAACAACTTCTATTCAACATTTTCTGCAGGTTATAAAATGTTTAATAAGGCAAGAAAACATTTTTTAAAAAGTCTACATTGGAGAAAAAGGATAGTTGTCTTCATTTGCAAATGACATAATTATCTCCATAGAAAATTGTATGGCATGTGCAAAAAACTATTGGGATGAATAAATGAGTTTAGTATGGTTGCAGGATATAATATCAATTACACAGAATTGAATGTAGTTTAGAATATTAGCACAAACATTCAGGAATTGCCGTTTAAAAAATACTATTTGCAACACTACAAAAAACTGTGTGTCAGGCACTGTGGTGTGTACCTATTGCCCCAGCTACTTGGGAGGCTGAGGCAGGAGGACCATCTGAACTCAGGTTTGAGATTAGCTTGGGCAACATAGACGGAACCCCATCTCAAAAAGACAACAAAAATAAACAGACAAAAAAGAAAAAAAGAATTGTGACATACGTATGACTAAATACACTATGAGTTGTATAAGACCTGTGTATGAAACTAAAAAACATTACTGAGAGAAATTGAAGAAGACCTAACTAAACAGATATACCATGATTATGTATCTGAAAATTGTATTTATCCATTTCTTGACTTACACAGCAACACGAATCCAAATATATATATAGTAGATTTTTGTTGGTATATTTGACTCATATAAATGCAATGAATATTGAATAGCCAAAAGAATTTTCAAAAAGAAGAAAGTTAGAGGGCTAACACTACCTGACTTCAAGGCTTATTATAAAGCTATAGTCACCAAAACAGCATGGTATTTGCATCAAGATAAAGTAGATTAATGGAACAGAATAGTCAGTTTAGAAAAAGACGTGTGTGTGTGTGTATAGTCAATTGTGTGTGTGTGTATGGTCAATTGCTTTTCAACAAAGTTGCAAAGACAACTTTGCCTTTCCACAATTCAGTAGAGTAGGGACAGTGTTTTCAAAAACTGGTTTTTAAACAACTGAATATCCATGTGTGGAAAAAAGTGCCCCCAAACAAAAACAAACAAAAAATACTCAATCCATTCTTTGCACTACATACAAAAATTAACTCAAAAGTTAAGAAAGAAATTTATGGAACAAATAAGAACTTTTTACTTTGTAAATTTTTACTTTGTGAAGTAGGATCCCTAACAGGTATTAGAGGTTGCCATTATTGCATTTTACTTATTCTCAGTCACATTTTTTTCATTTTTAAAGATGTCTTTGAAATCAGCTTGTGATTTAAAATTGGTGGCTACTTACAGTTACCATCAATCAGGTGGTAGTTACAGCACAGTTGTCACTTCCTTCATACATGCAAATTTGATCATAGTTATGATGTTTTAGGTGCAGCCCAGGTATTAGATATATCTTAATATAACCAATATAACATTATTTTAGCCATATCTAGTGTAGGAAATCTCTCTTTGAGTTTATACTTGATTTTTGCCAACAATTGCAAATTATTCGGAGCTAATTTTTGTAAGATTGGGCATCTATCTGGGGAATGTTTTATGTCAAAAGGTGATATAACTGTAACAAGAGAGTATTTCTTCTGTGATGTATAAACTTACCCTAACAGTAATTCCAAAAGAACAATTCTAACATGTTTTGTGCAGTATCGGACTAAATTTGAATCTGCATTCAGAGCCTCAAGAAGAGAGAAGTTTGAAAGACAGCATTCTTTGTGTATTAATATGCTGATGTGTACAAAACATATTACTTTAGAATCTTAAGAAGGAATTATAATAATTATTAATTTTATCCAACTAATATATAGTGACTGACTACTCCAAAGGATCATGCTAGTAACCACAAGGAAGCAATAATAATTAGTAATAGTATCAATCCTGGATGAAAACAATATATTTGAATAATAGTTTTTAGTGGTTGAATATTAAGAGGTACATATTACCTCATTTAATTACTATAACAACCCTGTGAAAATGCATTATTATCATAATTTTCTAAGAGAGTCAGTGTATAGCTAGGTTAAATGACTAGCCTAGGATCACTCAGCTAGAATTTGGCAAAGCTCGAAATGTACATTGATGTGACAAGTAAAACCTCCTCTAATGTTGCCTTCACTTATGTCCTTAAGCAGCTTTCATTTATTAAGGGAACAAGTGATAAATACCATGGAAAATGTGGAAACATATGGCCACAGTTGTCAGAAAGGGATCACAACTAGGGGAAGGTAAGAGGAATTTTCAAGGAGTTAAAATTTTAGTTGATTAAAGGAGTAAAAATTTAGTTAAATATTGAATTATTTTAGCAAGTAGATTTAGAAGTAGGAGACATTGTATTTGGAGGGAACTGTAGAAGGTTAGACATAGAGATAGTAAAACACAGGGCAGGTTGCAGATATTGTATATAACTAAGTGGTTTTTTTTAGCCTAGGCCTATGCAAAGGAGCAGAGAAAATACACCTAGAAAGGCATGTTAGGAACAATCTTGGAGGGACTTGATTACAAAGGTCACGACTTCTTGTCTATTTTATTAGGTATACATGGAAGAAAATGTGAGCCTTATTGTGCAAAGAAAGGATGTGTTAACAGCTGACTTTTATTTAAGAAGATTAAGCCTGGCGCGGTAGCTCATGCCTGTAATCTTAGCACTTTGGGAGGCCGAGGCAGATGGATTGCCTGACCTCAGGAGTTCAAGACCAGCCTGAGCAACATGGTGAAACCCTGTCTCTACTAAAAATACAAAAAATTTGCCTTGCGTGGCAGCATGTGCCTGTAATCCCAGCTACTGGAGAGGCTGAGACAGGAGAATCGCTTGATCCTGGGAGGCAGAGGTTGCAGTGAGATGAGATCGTACCATTGCACTCCAGCCTGGGGGACAAGAGTGAGACTCTGTCTCAAATAAATAAATAAATAAATAAATAAAAGAAGCTTAATATGGCAGTTGGGTATAGACTGCATTAAAGCATGGGAGCAATAAATCAAGAAGAAATATTAGACAGCTGAGCTATGATGATGGCTTTGAGGATAGAGCTAAAGGGATAATAAATCTGGAGAGAGAAAATAGAAAGAGAAGGAGCATGAGAGAGAGAAACTGATTTTTACTAGATGGCATCTATTCTTTAAGGGTTTATGAAAGCTAAATTCTAATGAGGAATAACTGATTTTGCCCATACACACAAAACAGTATCCTGTCAAAATTGAGAATAATCTACTATTTTAAGGAGTATGTAGCTTTTACAGAAAACAGTTATTAATACACCTTGATCAACTGATCAATCTCTTTCTCTGTCGCTCTCTCATTCCATATTTATATCTATCTATATCTATATCTGTATCTATATCTCCACCCATCACCCATCTGTCATCATCTATCCTTTGCCTTTGGCTTATTCATTAAAGGCTGATCTTAGTGCTAGACAGATTTCATTTTCTCTGAAATTTCTAACATGGACATGAGCAAAATTTCTGTGCTAAACCTAAATTTCCTCATATGTAAAAACAGGATTATTAATGGTCCTTTCAAATAAGGTTATTATGATTAAGTGGAATAATATATGTACAATTCTTAGCACAGTCTTTTGTAATAGTCAGCACTTAAAAAATATGAACACGCATACATACACAGATTTACAAATGTATAAATATGTTTGTAGACTGGCTATCAATTATGTTGTTTATTTTGTTTGGGGACTAGCACAGTACTTCCAATGACAGGTTATTGAAAATTTTATCCTATGGGAAGAGTTAATGTGTCATGCCTTGTCAATCCTTTTTCATTTCCTTTGATGGTTACTTCCAGCCTAAAGCCTCCTGAATTCCCTTGATCTTCCCTAGGAGTATCATTCTGGCACCATCTGTCCATTTTTCTTGGTACCAGGAGACCTTCCTAATTTATCCTTTTCATCAGCGGAGTCAGGTTTTATTCTTGGGCTTGATTCTCTTAAAATGATAACTTCATGTATGTTTAAGTGGGTTATAATTGCTTAATGAGTTACTTTTTTCAGATAAGTGATTTACAATTAACTGAAATTGTTAATGGGTTAAGCTGATGGTTCTCAATGTTGAATATGCGTCAGAATCATCTGACGGGAATACAACACAATTTGTTGGGTCCTAATCCTGGAGTTTCTGATTCAGTAGGCCTCGAGTGGGATCTGAAAATATGCATTTCTAACAGGATCCCAGGTGATGTCGATGATGTTGGTGTCGAGACCAAGCATTGCGAACCACTGGTTTAAGCCAAAGGGATATTAGGAGTTTAAATCATCACAACTAAGTTACTAAAGGAGACATTTGGTGGTAAGAGAGACATTCAGTATTGCTTCAAGAAAATAGGTGGAAATAACTTCACAGTCAAGTAACTTATACTATTAACAAAAAATGTACGTTTGTATTGGAAAGTCTGGAACATTTTTTTTTCCATAGTTAGTCCCTAGTTTCTTTATTCCACAGAAATTTCTGTGTACACGTACAGTACTAACTTCTCAAAATCCACATGCACCAGCAAGCTACTGCCTAGTCTCAAATACATTTTATTTAGGCTTACATTTCCTTTGTAAAGGTGTGAGAAATCTAAAGCGAATCCCTGTCCTTTGGGCCTCCTTGATGATCAATATGTTGCCGCTAGGATGGGAAGGAAGAAAATTGCCACCTCTATTGGAGTTGGTATACCCTACAAAACAGGACTACTAGCCAGACATCCCAAACTCTAGTGCTGGTTTTTTTTTTGAGTCCTTGGTGAACGCAAATGAAATGAAAGTGAATTTCATGTCATAGGATGACCTTAGTATTCTGCATGCTTCAGGTGATTCTGTTTCTGTTGAATTTTTAACATAATGACTTTAATTTTCTACTTTATTTGCATACATATGCCGGGCCAGACTCCAACAGCTGAGGTCCTTCAGATAATCAGCAAGAGTATCTTGGAACAATTGGCAATTGCATGGAAATTCATGTTTTGAGTAATTATATGCACCGGTATCTAACAATATGTGTACTGACGTACTCATTTGAACAAATTATGAATAACTGCCCCAAACTGCCCTGAGATTTTCTCTGCTGAATGCTCCACAAGTTGAGTTTCAGTGCAACACAATCTTCGCTTCAAGGCTTCCTTTTGGTTACTGAAGCCTGCTGACAATGGTTCCTCTGCGCTGTCTGTCACAGTGCACAGACTCCTGTCTCCTCTTCCTGCACATTGAAGCTCCTTTATTCTTCACAGCACACTTCAGTGTCTTACCTTTTCTCCTCCTGAAACATTTCCGTCTTTGTGAAATCTCATTCGAGTATTTCTTAGTATGACATGCTGTCTTGCTGCACATCCGTATTTTGGCACAATTTGTCATTCTAAAATAGGCTATTCTTAATTTAGCTTTAGCTTTTCTTCAGTGTTTTCATTTAATTTCTTATCAATTGTATTACCTATCAGAAAGTTGGTAGAGATGTTAAAAAGATATTATTTGAAACAGGTGGCTGTAAGATTTAGATGCACACACTCCCCTGGCCTTTCTCACTTTTTTATTCTTTACTTTTCCTTTTCTCTAAACCCAACCCGTTTACGTAAGCAGTGCTTCATTGCACCCGAGCCCCACCTGAGTCCCACCTGAGTCTCTTTTGTGCTTCTTTTCCTAGGTGTAATGGAAATGTCATAGCCATTCATGATCTAGAGTCAACAATGCCAAGGGACAGGTGGTTTTGAAACATCTGGAATCTGATTAACTCTTTCCTCTTCTTTCCATGCGTTTTATGGATTTGTGTGAGTATATGTTGGCAGGTCACAGTGGGTTATAAAAATAAAGATATGCTCAGCATAAGAGAAGATTGTGGAAATAAATTAAGTAAAAGCTACTGAAATCCCAGGTTCAGTGTGCAACATTTTTGAAATGCTAAAGGTAAAATTAGACCACAACTTCTTAGGGTTTGCATTAGGATTTTTTTTTTTTTTTTCTAAATTTGTGCTTTCTTATTTTACTGTCTCTGATTTTTCATCTTTGTTTCCCCTAGTGGTCACTGAACAATTTTATTTGCAGGCATCACAAGCCCATCAGTGGGAGGTTTCAATTTTTTATTTTTCATTTCCTGTAGCATATATTAATTCTTCCCATTCTAAGGATGAAGCAAAGTGTCACATAAGACCTTGGTGACAGAAAATTTGAAAATCTCTTGTTAGAACTAAATGAAGAAAATCTTCCAGGGATTTCAGGAGATTTCATAGAGGACAAGGATTATAAAGCAGAGAAATAAAATTTTGATTGACCACCTGAAAAACAAATAAAGATATCACAAACATTTCAAAATTTAAAGGAAAAAAAAAACAAACCTCTTGATTGAATTGTTTGGTTAGGGTGTAGGAGATGTGATGATCATGACGAGAGAGAAAAGGATTTTGGTGGAAAGCTTCCATGTTGAAGTGGGAAGAGTCAGCTACAGTGAATGTTTATGCTTTACTCATATATGTAATTAGGATTCAGAATAATGCCTGGGACTTAACACATGTTGCTTGAATGAATGCCCGTTAGATTAAGATAAGAGGGTGTTCACAGGACTGCATATTGCATCCCTCTGACCCTGAATATCCCTGTTATTACCACAATCTTAACAATTTGGGCTCTTGCTTGTTGGACTTTCTGACTTACAATCTTGTCTGATTCTAATTTGCTTTCTCCTTCTGAACAGATAGAGCTTCCTAGCGTATTTTCTCATCCTGATTAGCATTTCCTCCACCTTTAAAGGCTCCACAGTACTTCAAGAAAATAAATCCAGGCTTCCTCCTGAACTTCAAACTATAGCTTGAAATATTTCCATCTACGTGATCCACTGCTATGTTATTCTTCCAAAAAACTGTATACTCCTAGTCTAGCAGATTTTCTATTGCCTTCTATACATTACTATCTTTTTAACTTATCCCACTTGAAACAGTGCCTCATGTATTTTTCTCCTTTTATCTAATCACTTCAAAGAACAGCTTAACTGTATTGTCTTATTAAAACCTTCCTAGTTATTGCAACTCACCTTAGTAAAATTTTTCTGAAGTCTAAAATCCTTACTGCCTGTAGTACTTTTTGTGGTCACTTTTGTGCACATATGTGTCGTACCTTCAAAAAACTTAACTATTTATGGAACACAATTCTCAAAACAGTTGACTGCTTTAGGAACTTGCAAAAGTTTTTCCATAGTAGATATACAAAAAAGGTTCATGACAATGATGGTAGATACTAAAATAATGGTGCCTTTTATTTAAAAAAAAAGTTAAAACTGATTTGTTTTCTTTGTGAGCATTTTCAGTCAGTGTTAGTAGGAAATTCACTTGAATTCATTGAATTACACTATGTTGACAACCTACCAAAATGTATCAGATGAGTTGACTTTGGCAATTCTCATACTGTAAATGCACCAGGTTCATTGTCCGGTGCGTGGAAAGTCAATACACCAAGACACTTGTAGCAAAGAGGTTTAATCCTAAGGCAGCCAAATGAGGAGATGGTAGGAAACCTCAAATCCACCTTTCTGAGGAGTTTGAGGATAGAGATTTTATGGGGTTTGGATGAGTAGTGGGCTGAGGTGTGGGAATCATTTATTGTTGGAAGAGTACAGGGTGAAATCATAGAGTAAGGAGATGAAGAAACTGGTTCAATTCCTCTGTGAGGGTATCTTGTTGGTATCAGCTATTCTGCTGAAACTTAGGATCTGAAAAACATCTTAAGCAATACTTCAACAAAAGCCTTATGATTATAACATCAGAGGTTCTATCTATAGAAACAATGGGGATGCAAATGTTCAATACCTAGTGTGTGTGACTTTTGGTTAGTAAGCAGCTGCAACGACGTGGGCTAAGGTACAACCTAATTAATGCTTAACTATAACTATATTTCTGTCCAGAACCCAGCATGTAATTCTTATTGACTCTGTGGGGACAGTTTCGATATAGAAAGCTCATTAAATAGGTTCATTCAATTGATGAAAACTAATTTCACATTAAAATACTTACATTTACAATTTTAGGTATATTAGGACATACTCCAGTTTTACCTTCATTTACATAAAATGAGATGTGCCTTTACTGTAAATTGATATTTTCCCTAATGTATGCTGATAGTGGTTTGACTGATAGCTTAACCGGGCAGACAAAGGGCAATATTTTTGATTTATTGGAGACTAATAACAGCCAAAACATGAGTAATAAACTAGAGTGGCAATCAGAAAGCAAGCATATTATGAAAGCATAGTGAGGTTTTGCTTAATGCCATGGAATGTTTTATTTCCTGCTAGAAGATAGTTATATCAGGGCATATTAATATGTATTTATCTATCTTGTTCTTGTACCAAAAAAAATTAAGGTGGTGACTGATAAAAACACAATGTGTGTATGAATAGAAAGTAAATGTAACTTGCATGGATTCTGGAGCCAGACTACATAGGCTCAAATACCATTGCACTATGGCTTATTTGGAAAGTTACTTAACATCTCTGTAGCTCAGTTCACTCATCTGAAAAATAGGGGACCAGAAGAGTACCTACTGATACAATTCTCATGAGGACTAAAAAAAAATTAGCATTTGCAAAATGCTTAGAATAGTGCCTAGCACAACATATAACTTTTTGTTAAATAACATTATTGAAACTACCAGAAAGAAGACTTATTTACATATGGGACTTATTCACATGATGGGATAACAATTAAACCGAGTGGTGATTTTGCAATAGCAGCAAAAGTTGCTAGAAGAAAATCGTTTAATACCTTGAAGTTCTGAAGGAAAATGCGGGTCAAACTCGAGTTCTATATATAGCTAAACTATAATTGAAAAATGAGGTCTGTGGTAAAATAAAGAATATGTTCTGGTTTTTATCCCAGTTTCTGACAAAGACCTTCAAAAACCCTTGGCATTTCTTGAGTGTTGGAGTATCTTTTATGACTTATTCATAAGAACCTCTTTCCAGCACACCTGAGTTTATACTAACCAGGTGACAAGTAGTGCGCCCTTTTATAGTTTCAAGAAAGGGGCCAAGCACTCCAGAAAGACCTAGTATGTGATTAGAGGGTGGGAAGTTTCAGCCTCACCCCACAGCAGAGAAGGTCTGGAGACTGAGCTCAATTATGTGACCAATGATTTCATAAGACCAAGACCTCACACTCTGGATACACAAAGCTCAAAGAGCTTCCGGGTTGGTGAATACATGGATGTGCTGGGAGGGAGAACTCCCTGACTCCATGGGGACAGGTCATGGGAGCTCTCCATTTGGTAGTTCCTGATTTATATCCTTTATGATAAAACTGGAATTGTAAGTATAGAGCAGTGAATGCTAGAAGTCCTTTAAGATAATTAACAATTCTGAGGAGGTCATGAGACCCCCTGAATTTATAGCTGGTCAGAGGTGTGGAAACTCCCCAGGAGCTGCAACTGGCATCTGAGGTGGGTCTTCCCTTTACCTCTAGGATCTGTTCTAACTCTGGATAGTTAGCATCAGAATTGGGTTAAATCGCAGGACATCCAGTTTGTGTTAGAATTAGTGTCAAAACAAGGTCAAATAAACAGAACTTATAGACATTAAAAAAAGCAGAAAACTTACCATCTGTGCAAGCTTACTAAAAATTTCACCCAAAGAGGTATTATAGCAAGAGATAAACCCAAAGTAAAAAAGGAGTTGTATGTAGAAGATAATATAAATCAAATACAAAGCGTGACCTTTTTTTTTTATAATTCTCGTTAACTCGATGAATAAAAGCAAAAATTTGTTTTGTGCTAAAAATAACATTAATTAAAAATTTAGATATTAGTAAAGATGTAGGAATGCAGTTCTGAGTGTGTTTAAGCCAGATAATAATGTCCCTGCTTTGATTAGGAAGAGGACAGAGATTTCAATTAATTTTAGATTTTACTGAAAAAATAGATATTTATATCTCTACCTATAAATGAATCTATCTATATTAGAGTCATGAGGATAATCATGAAAGCCATAGAAACTAATTATATTCCTTCCAAAATACAGAAGGAAAGCAGATTAAAGGATACTTTGAATCTTCAGCTTAAAAATGACCAGGGAAAATCAAACAAAATGAAATGTATGCTAAATATGAACACAAATTAGGGTTATACTAATTCATGTACCTCAGTTACATTAATAAATATAAACAGTTTAAACCCAATGATTCAAATATAGAAATCTGATGGCTTATATTAAAAAGTCAACCATGTTCTGCTTTCAAGAAAACAAAGTCAGAAAAAAAGATTTTTTTCATGTAAAAAGAGATTTTACATGAAGTGTGAAAGAATACACAAAGCAAATAGTGACCGAAGATGAACTTGTATAGCCATATTAATTTCAGATAAGAGAATTTAATGCAAAATGTATTAATAAGAATAAAGAATATCACAGCTTAAAGTTCACAGAATCAATCTGCTGAAAACTTGCTTCAGGTACATTTGGTCACCTGGTGGGCCATTTAAACATTTTATGAAGGGATTTTGTTCCATCGTTTTCTTCAATGCATGTTTTCTCTTTTCCACGCAAGAGGGCTGATGTTATAATAGTAAATGATTATGCTACAGTGAATTTTCACCAAGTAAAGAAAGCTTTTTGTGGTTTGAATCTTCTGAGAATATCAAAGACTGTCCTTGCCATCCACACTACAGCAAAACTTTGGCACCTTGAACTGTGGGTTCATAATCTCATAATTGAGAAGGGTCCCTCCACACTCTTGAAATCATATACCCACTGGAACCCTTAAGGTGAAACTAATCAGGGAAGTTTCTCCGCAGAGGAGAAAGGCATCCTTGATGTGAACAGCTTCTCCCAAGTTCACAGATTAAGGCTTCTACTATCACGAAACTCTTATCTGTGAATATTTTTTCTTGCTTCTGCCTCTGTGAACAATAAAAATGGAAAAGGGGTCAGCTATGTGCTATTATGGGGTATGCTTTTATTTGTGAAAAGTTTGCAACTGGCCTTATACATGGATAATCTTATACTTTGATAAACCAAAGAGGAAGGGCCAATGTAGGTAAGAAACTTTAATGGCACATACGTTGTCTGATGATCACTCAGAAACAAAACACTAGTTCCCTCCTCTTAACCATATCATGGGTTAAAGGGAACTTTGCCAGGAGGCCTTCACTCTTCTAAAAGGGCATCATTTGTTAGATTCTTTATCCATGGTTTAAATTAAAAAAAACAATAGTTAGAAATGTATTCCTCATGATAGGCTCCATAGCAAATTCTGCTGTAAAGGGCACAACAACTTTAAATTTTCTTGTGAAAGTTATGAGAATTGACTGAGCAGAGAAGTATTTGTGCCGCTGCTGGCACTCACAGCCTATGGAAAAAACATCGGGTGATACAGAAATTCAATTGTAGCAGATTAATGAAGAAATTGCTTAGTTAAGTCATTCTTTGATCTATTTGATTTTAGGAGGTTTGTTTTATGGGGACCTTGGGTAAGGAACATACTACGAACTCTCGGTATTATCCTCCCAATAGTCAGAATAATAGCATCTCTAGTGCGCTGGATTCTCTCAAAGGTGGTAAGTGCTTGCATGCAGCCATCTCTAGAATGTCATATGGTCTCTCTTCAACTGGAATGACAAGAACGGAAAGAAGTGTACAACCATGAGGACACTGTAACCTATAAATGATGTGCTGAGACCAGAAACCCAAAATGATGGTAACTGAGAGTGGCACTACGGCCCTAAGTGTGGTCACACTCTCACCTGAGTGAGAACTGAACCATAAAGGAGGAAGTTTTTTAAACGAAATTCTAGAAGGCCATTGTTTTGGACTGAGCTCATGCCCTAGGCCCCAACAAACCAAACCAAAATGGAGTCACTTGTGCTAAGACTTTAAGGAAATACATAGTTTCTAGAACACACCACGAACCAGGTTTTGTTTTTCTCCTGCAAATCTCTATAACAACTATTCTCAACAGTGTAGTAATCCATCCCCTGAAGTTCCCATTAAATCGTTTTTGTTTGTTTGTTTGAGACAGAGTCTCACTCTGTCACCAGGCTGGAGTGCAGTGACATGATCTCAGCTCACTGCAACCACCACCTCCCGGGTTCAAGTGATTCTTCTACCTCAGTCTCCTGAGTAGCCGGGATTACAGGCACATGCCACCAGGCCCAGCTAATTTTTTTTTTTTTTTTTTTTTTTTTAGTAGAGATGGCATTTCACCATGTTGGCCAGGATGGTCTCAATCCCTTGCCCTCATGAGCCACTTGCCTTGGCCTCCTAAAGTGCTGGGATTACAGGCGTGAGCCACCGCGCCTGGCCTAAATCTTTAGCCTGAACTAAATTCATTTTCTCTCGCGTAGAGATCATCAAGCTTCAGATGATCAAGCAACAAAGGTTTCAGCCAGTTCCAGGTGAAAGCACCACCCTGGCCATCAAGAAGCCACCCTGCCTCCACTAGACAGAGCAGGGCAAGAGGTCCATGATCCCCGACAGGTAGGGACTATGCCCCATGCCAGCATGAAGCAGTTACAGAAGAAAGATAACTGGTTCCTCTGCCTCCCATAATGATTTATGGGGATCACATTTCTCACGGGAGATGAGGCAGGAAAATGGGGTCTGGAGGCAGGGAGCATAAGGTCAATTCACACCTCAGCAGTGACAGGAAATATCCTCTCCATAGGGCGTAGGCCAAGTAAATGACTTTGCAGCTTTACTTCATCCTCTTCATTCACATAAGGCGTACCCAAGTAACCAAAGGAATCCTCTAGAGGGTAAACTCCGAAAAATTTTCTAACGGGGCCCTCGAGCCCCTATGCTTGGGCCTGCTCCCACACTGTGGAGTGTACTTTTATTTTCAATAAATCTCTTAATTCCTTCATTGCTTTGTTTATGCGTTTTGTCCAATTCTTTGTTCAAGACACGAAAAACCTAGACACTCTCCACCAGTAAAAATATGATGAAACAAGGATAAAGAACTAAGTACTGTTAGGTCATCTATGGAAATGGAATACTCTTTCCCTTTGTGCCTAGCTGGGGTACTATTAAACACTTTTTCTGCCAATATCCTGCACAAATAATGTGGGATAAAGGCAGGAAGCTTTTTGGTAGAACCTTACTCTTGAGAGGAGGTCCATCCAACATGAAGTTCTTTGTAATTCTTAACTCTATATACCTAGTGAGCTTTGACTAAAGCTAATGCATTTGTAAGTAAGACAAATATATATTGCTTACCACTCCTTATCTGTTTACTAACCAACAGAGTCATATAAGATAGCTGAGTAGAAGATGGTGCCAGTGTTTGAAGGGTTCACACCTTGTGAGTACCCTCCCCTTTTACCTGACATTACTTAGCTTAGGAAATTCCATAAAATCAGGAAATCTTCCTGGAGACACCACTGGACAATGGTACACCTGCTGGGAGAATAGCTCCCAGTGATCCATCCTGAGCTCTTCATTTATTGTCTGATGCAAGTCCATGTCTTTGACTACACCTTCTTTTAAGTCATTAGGATAAACTTAAACATTCCCGAACAATGCAAGCGTTATCATTGTTGATACTGTGTTATTTAAAGGTTAAGATCATCTTTTATGTATATGTTGTCTCATTTAATACTTATATTTATTTGGGATATTATTAAACCCATTTTATAGGTGGGGAATGCAGTAGAGAAGGGTAAAATTGCGTTTTCCATGTCACACAACTCGTTAGCAGTGCTGCCAGGATCAAAACCCAGATCCATCTGATTTCAAGGTCGAAGTGTCACATCCTTTGTAGAAAATGATAAATATAGGATGAGAAATGGACAAGATCATCAACTCTAGGAGGCCTTCCATGACTTTCTAAATATGACAAGCCAGTGCTTGAGCCCTTCCCATGGCAAAAAGCTATTTCACATGGGAGCTCATTTATTTGTTGGATTCCTCTAATAATTTAGAAGTTCTACCTTACACTACCTTCAAATCTTCCTCCTTATAACTTCTAACTTTTAGGCATTGTTTTTCCCAATAGAAAATTTCATGTTGCTTTCCCTGAATGTTATAATTTAGTTTTGAACCTGTGTGGGGCTTTATATAAAACCCTATTAAATAATAGTTGCAGCACTTTAGAATGACATACTTTGACATTGAGAAATGAATTTCATATTAAAATATTTTGTTTTATTAAAAATTTAAATAGCAATCTCATCTGAATGTCCTTTAAAATAAAAATTAAAACATAGCTTATAATAAGATTAGACTTTTTTCAGGCTGTGAAAGTCATTAAAAACCATCTCCTACTTCATTACATTATTATAAGAGTGACTTTCGATGCAGGAAATTAAAGTATAATTAGCAATGTGCATTTTGGCATTACTTCTGAATGTATTATTTTATTTCTCCTATATATTGTAAATTTCAAATGCCCAGGTAAAATTTTGCATTTTATTTCTAGAAACTGACTGAACAACAATACAAAAGATAAACCAAAATAGTACTAGTGGTTCAGATTTTTAGGATGTCCAGTATTTGTTACATTAGATATTTCTTTTTCTCTTTTCTCTTTTTTTTTTTTTTTTTTTTTTGATAGAGACAGAGTCTTGCCATGTTGTCCAAGCTGGGGTGCAGTGGTGTGATTTCTGCTCACTGCAACCTCCACCTCCCCAGAGTAAGCAAACCTCTCACCTGAGCCTCCTGAGTAGCTGGGACCACAGGTGTGTGCCACCACACTCAGCTAATTTTTGTATATTTTGTAGATCAGTGTTTCTCCGTGTTGCCTAGACTGGTCTCCAACTCCTAGGTTCAAGTGATCTGCCCGTTTCGGCCTTCCAAAGTGCTGGAATATATAATATATATAATATATAATAACATATATTAAATATATATATGTAATAAAATAAGTCTACATCTAAGATGACTTGCATAATTTGGGGGTAAAATGGTATTAGCTGTGGTGGAATTAAACCTAACCTGCTTGCCATCCTTCCTGCCCTCCCTTTCCCTTCCTTTCCCTTCCCTTCCATCTCCTTCTCCTTCTTCTCCTTCCACTTTTTTCTCTTCCTGCTCTGTTTTCTTTTGCATAGCTTTACAGCTTAATCTGAGAACCCAGATCATCTTTCTTTCTCCATGTCTTTTTCAGTGTGTGTGAATTAAGCAGAATATAAACATCCCCATAAATTGAACAAGTACTTATTTGGAGATCACTGAAAAATCTTGAATTTAATGATTTAGTCAGTTTTTCTGGCCACCCTCAATTATCATTTATCCATAGAGTAGCAATTTGCTAAGTTAATGCAGTCAGGTTTTGGCAGTTGCCAGACCTCTATTTTTTCTCAAATTGACCTCTTGATAAAGTCGGATGAAGTATAAATTGAAGACTCCTCAATATTTTAGAAATTGCTCTTCTCCTCTGCAGATTTGCATTAGAGACCATGCCCATTTATAGAAAAGAATAAATTGATCATTTTATGCGTTCATTTTTTTGTCATTTGTACTCTGTAGTATTGGTAAAACTTAGTTTCAACCATATTAGTACAGAATTTGAAATAAATCTTTTTCCTAAGGTTAACTTAGCTGTTAGCTTCATATATATATATGTGTGTGTGTATATATATGTGTATATATGTGTATGTGTGTGTATATATATACACACATACACATATATACACATATATATGTAAAATACATATACACACATAATGTAGGCCATGTGAATAACTTCATAAGCACAGTTTTACATTTTTGGCTAGAGAATATACTCTTCAAATACTTATAAAGCATGATTTTTGTCAAATAGCCCATTTGCTAAACCTTTACAGGCACTATTTCCACATGGCAAGGCAGTCTGAGACTGCATTGCAAACTCCAGTTTTGCAATTACTTGGTATGTAACCTTGGCCAAGTCACTTATGCTCTTTGCACCTTTGCGTGTTCATCTGTAAAATTAGGCTATAATACCTATTCTACTTAAATCACAAGAGTATTAAATGGATACAGTCAGATGACAAAGTATAATTTAAGTTGAAAAAACTAAGAAAATTTTAAAAAATCCTTATCTTTATTATATCACATTGAACTCAGTTGAGTTCCTGCAATTTTGTTAGGCTGCTCTCATGTGGCAGTCATGTGGTTTAAGCCATGTATGTGTTAGGACCACATAAATGTAATGAATGCCTACAAGAAACTAGGAACAGTACTTGCAGCTCTGGGGCAACAGCTTAATCAGACATGGCTTCTGGGCATATTATAATCTACTAGGGAGACAGACATAAGCTTGTAAAATGTGTTACAATGAAGGCTTAAAAAGTGCAATGGAGAACAAGGAAGGAAAAGTTTAATTATTTCCAGTGAGATGTGAGAAGATGTTGTGAAGAAAAGAGGGTTTGTACTTAAAGAGTAGGTGTAGCTGACAACTGATATTTATAAATAGAAAAGAAAGAAGACTTAGGTTGTTATTCTGTTAATATTATTTAAAAATTCACATAGAAACTAGTTAAAGTTAATTAATATTAATGATGATATTTAAGAGCAAATTTAATAGAAAATTGCCAAAAACATAATTATGTGTCTTCCCCAATATTCAAATGTGTTTTTCTTTGTCGACTCTTCTGGAAGTTCAGATTAGTCAGGAGTCTTTCTTGAGTGCTTCCTCAGGGCTCATAATTGTCAAAATGTCCCAAAAGGGATGACTCTGTCTTTGCTACATGTTGGCAAGACAAGCCACCTTAGCTTATGAGATTTCCAGCCTTTCTGCAGTTAGAACTCCTGCTTCTTCTAGACTTGAAAGAGGCAGACAAGTCCAAGAGCAGCAAAATTCAATAAAATTATGTGACGAGTAGTTGCAAATTTCCAATCAATGGCTCTGTTTTTTCCCCCCAAAGAGAAAGGTGTTTTTCTGACACTGATTTTAGGAGTTGTTTATGTATTAGAAATTCAGGGGGCACATGTGTAGCTTTGTTACATGGGTATATTGTGTAATGCTGCGGTTTAGACTTCTAGTGAACCCATCACTCAAATAGTGAAAATAGTATTTGATAAGTAGTTTTTCACTCCTTATCTGCCTTTCTCCCTCCCTTCCTTTGGAGTCTCCAGAGTCCATGATTTCCATCTTTGCTTTAGCATAGCCAGTGGAAACATTCGCTTTGAATAGCTGTCTCACTTTAGTCATCCTTTTAGTAGTGTTAGAAGCAATGTTTTCCATTATAAACAAAATCAGTGAGAATTATGTCTTTCTATGCCAAATCACATTGGCTCAAATTGAATCCTTTAGGGACGTATGTATTTTTAAATGTAAAATTTAGTATGAATACATTTCAGAAAATCTGGGAATGGCAAAAATAAATTATCCCAGTCCCATTCCAAATACTGTTGGTATTTTGTTTTCCATCTTTTTCCTTTTTTTCCTATATGACTGATTATATATTGGCCTCCCTGCCACTGTATCTATTCTTTACAGCCTATCAATAGCATCATAGTTATATCTTTTGTTTTGTTTATATAATTATCAAGGTATCCAGCTTGGATTTTTATAAAGTCTTAATTTATCAAGGGTTGCTATAGCTGTATCTTTTTAAAGAGTGAATACACTATATAATTTTAATGCAGTGCCACACTGTTAGATTTTTAGGCTGATCCTAGAGTTTTTTGTTGAATCATAAGCATACTTATATGAAAGTATTTATACATGGAACTTTGATGAAATATTTGGGTAAAAGGGTATGAACAATTCTACAGCTCTGGATTACACAGATACAACATCAAAAAAATTTTGACATTCTCAGTTTCTCTGTTATAATCCCTGGTTTCCTTGTTAAGTGATTAGCAAAATGCTCATCAGTTATGTATGGTAAATTATTTACTTTCTAGCTCCTGAATTTGGGAGGTTATGTAACCTGGAAAACCTCTGTTTACTCACATGGAAACTTAGAATAATACTACCTTCTAGAAAAGTTCTGATATTTAAAGAATAGTATGTGTAGTAAATCTTCTAGAAAATTGCCTATTTAATGAGTTCTCAATTGGTAGATATTAGCATTAATTTGTTTCAGTTTACTTTTTTTAATGATGAGTGATACTAAATTTCTTCTGAAGCATTTGAAGGTCATTTGGATTTTTTATTGTCCTATGCACACTCAAGTCTATTTTCTCATGGCTAAGTGACAGTGCTAGAAGTAGGCAACAGCACCAGATGCAGTCCCTGGGGTGTCCTGAGTAAAAGTCTTCCTACCTAGGATGTATTGGCATAGTCTTGGTTTTAGTAATTCCATTGATACACCATGGCTCTTTCAGTGATTGATTTGGCCTTTCAAAACTGATAGTAACACTATTATTATTCAACTATTTAATACTACCATTTTAATAAGGAAACATTTCATATTCTCCACTTTGATAACTCACCAGCAATTGTATTATCACTTTTTGAGACTACTTAAGATCTACCTAGAATAAGAAAAAATGTGCTTTTTGTGGCCAGCCTCAAATACAGAGGTTCAATCCTAGGGCTCATGACCACCTCTCATTTTCTTACAAAGTGCTGCTTTGCCCTGCTTCCTCTTCTTTGTGTTTGGTATCTGTGAGAGCTTCCTAGCAGGAGAGAATTCCTGGTCTGAGGGTTAATTTTATGTGTCAACTTGGCTGGGCCACAGTGCCTAGATATGTGGTCAAATGTTCTGGATGTTTCTGCGAGGGTATTTTTTGGATGAGATTTACATTTAAATTGGTGTACTTTGTGCAAAGTAGATTGTCCTCCAAGACATGAGTGGACCGCATCCGGTCAGTCGAAGGGCTGAAAAGAAAAAAAGACTGGCCTCCCTCAAGCAAAAGGGAATTCTGCCAGCAGATGGCAGACTTTAGACTTGAACTGCTACATCGACTCTTACATGGGTCTCCAGTACGCCAGCCCACCCTGCAGATTTTGAACCTGCTAATCTCCATAATTACAAGAACCAGTTCCTTGTAATAAATCTTTCTCTCTCGATACACACACATGTCCTCTGAATTCTGTTTCTTTGAAGAACCCTGACTCATACAATCACTAGTGGCGGGAACACGTCTCATGATTGAGTGCCTTGTCCGGAAACTCTTGGAGACGCCCCAAAAGCTCTCTTTTTGGCTGCCTGTTCTATTTGTTTGATAGCTCTGCTGTTGAATATTAGGGAGGAGGACAGAGGAGAGACAAATGAAAAAATAAACTTTTTCTCCTCGATAATTGAATCATGGGGTGAGTCTTTCTCATGCTGTTCTCATGATAGAGAATAAGTCTCATGAGATCTGATGGTTTTGCAGTGGGTACTTCCTCTGCCCATGTTCTCTTGCCTGCCACCATGTAAGATATGTCTTTGCTCCTCCTTCACCTTCCACCCCAATCATGAGGCCTCCCCAGCCATGTGGAACTGTGAGTCCATTAAACCTCTTTTTCTGTATAAATTACCCAGTCTCAGGTATGTCTTTATCAGCAGCATGAAAATGGACTAATACCTTCCTTTAGTGGCATGTATATGAGGCATCTGGAGATCACTCTGTCACTTTTCTTCTGAAAGAGGAAATTTCATTGGGTACTGCATTGAGTAGACCTCCAGAGGAGAAAGTTTTTTTCTTATACTTCTGCCTTCTCAACTTTAGCTGAACCTACAGTTTATTCTAGAAAAAGTGCTAATCAAATTCATCTACTTCTGGTACATTGAATAGAACATATTTTCTAGAAGACTAATGTTGTGTGTGAAAGGGTCAGGAGCATGTGACTCATCCTCTCTGTCTTCTCCCTTCTGTGTATGCAGCTGCAGAGGGAGCTGACTTGTGATTGGCTGTCTTCCAATCTAGAGTTCAGATTGCAGACCCATGAATTCTGGAACAGGAAGAACAGGAAGCTCAGTCACAACCTCTGTGCTGTGAATGTCAGGGCTGCTGTTCCTCCCGAGGCCTCCAGGGACTGCTAAGGAGACAGACTCTCAGAGAACCGTCTTCTGTGTGCACCCTGCTGGAGTCTGCCTGCAGTGTTCCAGCAAGCAGGGGATGCTGACCCTCTCCCAACCACCCTTGCACTGTTTGTCACCTGCACCCCGAAGCAGGGTTCTTCAGTTTCTGCCAGCATGGTATGCTACTTGGTCCAAGTTCCTTCCTTCCTCTTTCCGGTCTTACTTCCTGTTCTGTTGCAGGATGCAACCAGATATATATCATTGATTTTTCTCAATCCAACCTCATCTGCTCTAGAATTTGGATTTTTTTTTCTGTCAGATTGTTGGGGAAAAAACAAATGTTGCATGTTATCCTTAACTTCTCAAACTGTTGTGACTCGTTTGTCTGTCTGCTTGCCTTCATGAGGGGAATGGGAGGCAGCACTCATGAGAAATGACTAGACGTCTGACCTGGGTTCTTTCTGTTACTGACAAACTCGGAAGATTTCTCCTTTCCAAATTGAGTAATGTTAGAAATGGCTTATATTTTCCTATGGTTGAACTAAAAATATAATTTACAGTTTCAATTGGGTATTAATTTAAATTTTGATGTAAATTTTAGAAAAAAATAAAAAGGAAATTGGAAAAGAAAAAATAGATTGAGAGAGATCAACAAGAGAAATGAGACTTAAAAAATAGAAAAAGAAAAAAGGAAAATAATCACAACATATTAGTTATGGGAAGTACAGCACTATTGTCTAATACGTTCCATAGAAACCATAGCATCTGCAGTAGAAGTTTTCTATTTCTAGTTTAGTCAATGAATCTGTTATTGGCTATAAACTTTTCAGAGGTTTTGATAAGAAAGAGGTAATATTGACTAATGAATAACTTTGAATAATTTTCAATTGCATATTCTCCAATACCATATCAATTTGCTGTTTCTTTAATCATGGAACTAATCTGAAACCACTATTTTTAAAAATGTTGCTACTGAGAGTTTTTTGTTCCAGTCAGTTCATCTCTTTCTGAATATTAGATTTCTTCCATTTAAAAAATAGTCTTAACAGTAAGCATTCTCAACACAGCATGTTTCTACATAAAATGCTAGACTCTTCTCGTTCTTAGAAACAATTTTGAATTTAGATTTAGAATCTGCATAACCTTAATAACAGCTCCAATTGGTCCAATCCTTATTTGGAACTGAGAATGTAGTTTAAGTTGAACATTGATTCTCAGTTTAGTTTTGTTCCTAGGAAAGGTATAGACATTCTGAATGCATTAGAAGAGAATACATAAATATGGACAAGACAGCCTTGATTTTAAAAAGTACAGTGAGATACTGTCACCCACAGAAATGTTTTTCAGAGGACTAAATTTTCCTGAAAGGTAATTTTGTTAGGAGATATACCTACAGTGAATTAGAAGATCATGAAAAGAGGTAAACAGACAAGTTCAAAGTTTGTTATCACTTACTAATCATTTGACTTTGGGAGAACCACCGTGTGGATATCTTCATGAGTAAAATCAAGTATGCCATGCCCTCTTTTATAAGGATTTTGTAAGAAATTAAGTTAAAAAAATTATGAAAAGCAGTATCACAAAACTTGGCATGCAACAAATAATAATAGATCATATGTAGTTGCTTTTATTATTGTTTAAAATAGCATGCATTTCTCTGCAACAGTAAACTGAATACAATAAATATAAATTTGCCTTTTTGGTGAAACCTCTAAAATTATTAGACAATTTTGAGCTAGTTGCTTCCGTTTGTGGCTCAAAGGAGTGAGTTGGGGAGAGGGAGCATGGCTACCCTGAAGCCTCCAAAATACACATATCCTCTAAGTAGAAACAACAGGCAGAGACTGTTCCCTGTCACAAGGGAGTAACTGGAACCAGACTTACTATTCCACTATGAACAAGTAGAAAACTACAGAATATATGTGGCAACCATTTTTAGACATTGGACAACCACCAGGTCAGGACTGTGATCCCTAAGAGCAGGAAACACAGAGAACTTGGAGGCACTTTCCCAATGGGGATGCAGGGAGGAAATTCTAAACAGTGCAAGCATTGCAGGACTTTTCCTTAGTTCAGCTGAAGACAGGGTCCTTGTCCCATGGTCATGAAAGTTTAGGCTTGCAGACAGTTTGAAGAGTGAGTAAAGCAGGGTTTTATTGGATGAAAGGAAAAAAAAAAAAAAAAAAGAGCAGGATGGGGGAAAAGGGACTCTACACAAGGCCAGAGTCCCTGCTGGGGCACTTCCTGCCTTGCTGTTTGAATCAGAGGTTCCTCACAAGAAGAGGAGGGGCCAGGCTCCTCCCCAGTGCAAAGGGCCCGATTTTCTGTGTCTCCACCCCAGTACGCTGGCAGGCTGCAATTTTGCCTGGGAGCTTCTCCCACTTGGCTGTCTCACAGGAGGCCTCATTGAATCAAAGAAATAGAGATCACCTAGGTGCGGTGACTCACGCCTATAATTCTAACACTTTGGGAGGCCAAAGCCGGAGGATCACCTGAGGTTGTGAGTTCCTGACCAACATGGAGAAACCCATCTCTACTAAAAATACAAAATTAGCCAGGCGTGGTGGTGCATGCATGTAATCCTAGCTACTTGGGAGGCTGAGGCAGGAGAATTGCTTGAACCCGGGAGGCAGAGGTTGCAGTGAGCTGAGATCGTGCCATTGCACTCCAGCCTGGGCAACAACAGCAAAACACCATCTAAATAAATAAATAAATAAATAAATAAATAAATAAATAAATAGAAATAGAGATCACCATTCAGGGAGGCGAAGTCAGATGGAATTTGTAGAACAGTACTAAAGATGACAGAACAAGAAAACGCACCAGAAATTTGTTTTGATCTCTTAGGTCTGTTTAGCATTTGGTAAACAATTCCTGGACATATGACATTTTAAAAGTGTGAATCGTCACCAAGGGTCACTTCCTGAACGAAACTTTTAAATGACTTCCCATTACTCTAAAAAAACTACTCCAGTCTCAAAAAGTTGACTTAAATGTAAGCCCTGAATCATCTGTGCGGTACTTGCATCTCTAGCCTCATCCACAACCAGTGTGAGGCAGCCTGGCCACCACTATCCCTTCAGTGGCTCCAGGGTACTAAAGTTATTGCAGGTCTTCAAATGCCCCATTCTGTTTTTCTTGATTCCACGTCTTTGAACATCGTCTTTCATCTGCCTGGATCTCTGGTCTTTCTTTCTCTATTTATCTTACAAAATCCTACTCTTCCTTCAGGTCTCAGTTTTGTTTTTGTTTTTTTAAATCAATTAATTTATTTTTTATTATACTTTAAGTTCTAGGTTACACGTGCACAACGTGCAGATTTGTTACATATGTATACATATGCCACTTTGGTGTGCTGCACCCATTAACTCATCATTTACATTAGGTATATCTCCTAATGCTATCCCTCCCCCCTCCCCCCACCCCACGACAGATCCCGGTGTGTGATGTTCCCCTTCCTGTGTCCAAGTGTTCTCATTGTTCAATTCCCACCTATGAGTGAGAACATGTGGTGTTTGGTTTTCTGTTCTTGCGATAGTTTGCTGAGAATGATGGTTTCCAGCTGCATCCATGTACCTACAAAGGACATGAACTCATCCTTTTTTATGGCTGCATAGTATTCCATAGTGTATATGTGCCACATTTTCTTAATCCAGTCTGTCACTGATGGACATTTGGGTAGGTTCCAAATCTTTGCTATTGTGAATAGTGCCACAATAAACATACATGTGCATGTGTCTTTATAGCAGCATGATTTATACCTCTTTGGGTATATACCCAGTAATGGGATGGCTGGGTCAAATGGTATTTCTAGTTCTAGATCATTGAGGAATCACTACACTGTCTTCCACAATGGTTGAACTAGTTTACAATCCCACCAACAGTGTAAAAGTATTCCTATTTCTCCACATCCTCTCCAGCACCTGTTGTTTCCTGACTTGTTAATGATCGCCATTCTAACTGGTGTGAGATGGTATCTCATTGTGGTTTTGATTTGCACTTCTCTGATGACCAGTGATGATGAGCATTTTTTCATGTGTCTGTTGGCTACATAAATGTCTTCTTTTGAGAAATGTCTGTTCATATCCTTTGCCCACTTTTTGATGGGATTGTTTTTTTCCTGTAAATTTGTTTGAGTTCTTTGTAGGTTCTGGATATTAGCCCTTTGTCAGATGAGTAGATTGCAAAAATTTTCTCCCATTCTCTAGGTTGCCTGTTCACTCTGATGGTACTTTCTTTTGCTATGCAGAAGCTCTTTAGTTTAATTAGATCCCATTTGTCAATTTTGACTTTTGTTGCCATTGCTTTTGGTGTTTTAGACATGAAGTCCTTGCCCATGCCTATGTCCTGAAGGGTATTGCCTAGGTTTTCTTCTAGGGTTTTTATGGTTTTAGGTCTAACATTTAAGTCTCTAATCCATCTTTAAGTAATTTTTGTAAAAGGTGTAAGGAAGGGATCCAGTTTCAGCTTTCTACGTATGACTAGCCAGTTTTCCCAGCACCATTTATTAAAGAGGGAATCCTCTCCCCATTTCTTATTTTTCTCAGGTTTGTCAAAGATCAGATGGTTGTACATGTGTTGGTATTATTTCTGAGGGCTCTCAGTTTTAACATCAGTTCCCTGGTAAGTACTTTTACAGGAAACACAGTTATTGTTCCCTGCCCCATGTCTGGAGCTGCTTACTTTCCCTTTCCTAATCTGCTTCACAGTTAATTTAATGTGTCTCCTCCTCCCTGATGGTCAGCAAGCCCATGGATGTTGGGTCCTGTTCTCTGTTGCCTCCAGCACAGTAGCTGGTCCATGATAGACTCATTGTAAATGTCAGGTGGAGTAAGTGAACAAGCTCAGAGACAGAAGTTACTCTTGAATGGGTAGAAGGATACTTGTAATTTCTTCCTTTGATTTTTTAAAAAAATTTATTCTAAAAAAAATGGGATACATGTGCAAAATGTGCACTTTTGTTACATAGGTATACACATGCCGTGGCAGTTTGGTGCACCTACTGACCCATCCTCTAAGTTCACTCCCCTCACCCTCCATCCCCCAACAGGCCCTGGTGTTTGTTGTTCCCCTCTCTGTGTCCACATGTTCTCATTGCTCAACTCCCATTTATGAGTGAGAACATGCAATATTTGGTTTTCTGTTCCTATGTTAGTTTGCTGAGAATGATGGCTTCCAGCTTCATCCATGTCCCTGTAAAGGACATGATCTCATTCTTTTTTATGGCTGCATAGTATTCCATGGTGTATATATACCCCATTTTCTTTATCCAGTCTCTCATTGAGGGGCATTTGGGTTGGTTCCATGTCTTTGCTATCATAGATAGTGCTGCAATAAACATATGGGCACATGTGTCTTTATAGTAGAATGATTTATATTCCTTTCGATAGACATCCAATAATAGGATTGCTGGGTCAAAGGGTATTTCCTTCTAGATTCTTGAGGAATCGCCATACTGTCTTCCACAATGGCTGAACTAATTTATACTTCTACCAACAGTGCAAAAGTGTTCCTATTTCTCCACAGTCTTGCCAGCATCTATTGTTTCCTGACTTTTTAATGATCATCAGTCTAACTGGCATGAGATGGTATCTCATTGTGGTTTTGATTTGCATTGCTCTGATCATCAGTGATGTTGAGTTTTTTCATATTTTTTTGGCTTCATAAATGTCTTCTTTTGAGAAGTATCTGTTCATATATTTTGTCCACTTTTCAATGGGGTTTTTTTTTCTTTTATATTTATTTAAGTTCCTTGTAAATTCTGGATATTAGAGCTTTGTCAAATGGGTAGACTGAAAAAAATTTCTCCTTTCTGTAGGTTGCCTGTTCACTCTGATGACAGTTTCTTTTGCTGTGCAGAATTAATTAGATCTCATTTGTCAATTTTGGCTTTTGTCACAATTGCTTTTGATGTTTTTGTCGTGAAGTCTTTGCCCATGCCTATGTCCTGAATGCTATTGCCTAGGTTTTCTTCTAGAGTTTTAGTGGTTTTGGGTTTTACATCTAAGTCTTTAATTCCTCTTGAGTTAATTTTTGTATAAGGTATAAGGAAGGGGTCCAGTTATAGTTTTCTGCATATGGCTAGCTGGTATTCCCAGTGCCATTTACTGAATAGCAAATTCTTTCCCCATTGCTTTTGTCAGGTTTGTTGAAGATCAGATGGTTGTAGATGTGTGGTGTTATTTCTGAGGTCTCTGTTCTGCTCCATTGGTCTATATGTCTGTTTTGGTATGAGTACCATGCTGTTTTGGTTACTGTAGCCTTGTAGTATAGTTTGAAGTCAGGTAGCATGATGTTGTTCTTTTTGCTTAGGATTGTCTTAGCTATACAGGGTCTTCTTTAATTCCATATGAAATTTAAAATAGTTTTTTTCTAATTCTGTGAAGAATGTCCATGGTAGTTTGATGGGAATAGCATTGAATCTGTATATTACTTTGGGCAGTATGGACATTTTCACAATATTGATTCTTTCTATCCATGAGGATGGAACGTTTTTCCATTTGTTAGCATCTTCTCTAATTTCCTTGAGCAGTAGTTTGTAGTTCTCCTTGAAAAGGTCCTTCACGTTTGTTGTTAGCTCTATTCCTAGGTATTTTATTCTCTTTGTAGTGATTGTGAATGGTAGTTCACTCATGATTTAGCTCTCTGCTTTTCTATTGTTGGTGTAAAGGAATGCTTGTGATTTTTTCACATCGATTTTCTATCCTGAGACTTTGCTGAAGCTACCTATCAATTTAAGGTGGTTTGGGACTCAGATGATGGGGTTTTCTAAATATACAATCATGTCTTTTGCAAACAGAGGCAATTTGACTTTCTCTCTTCCTATTTGAATACCTTTATTTCTTTCTTCTGCTTGATCGTCCTGGCCAGAACTTCCAATACTATGTTGAATAGGAATGGTGAGACAGGGCATCCTTGTCTTGTATTGGTTTTCAAAAGGAATTCTTCCAGCTTTTGCCCATTTAATATGATATTGACAGTGGGTTTGTCCTAAATAACTCATATTATTTTACTAAAAGCATTAAAAATGGTGGATGTGGATAACTATGCACATAATGTTGTAATATTTCTGGCAAGAAATTAAAAGATAGCACTTGATTGGATATGAATGATAAAGACGGGGCTATATATTTTAATAGTGGCTGATCAATAAACATACACTTTGGAGGTTGATTACTTCTATGCTTATTTTGGTAATGTTTGAGCTTTTTTGGTTACTTTTGCACTAGTAGCTCCTCCAGATATTGGTCAATACTCCTTCCACTCATTAGTTAAAAAAATTACAATTCCCCTTTAGCATGACCTGTTTAGAATATTTATTTTACCTCAAATACTTACATAATTTAAATAGCAAGAAAATGTTACGCATATAGAAGTTGGAGGGAAAATTCAGACTAGAAAGTTCTGCTTTGGAAATATTTGTACAGAAATATCTTTCTTAGGACTTTAGCTTAAGAAAATATTTTTGATGGAATGATTTTGGAGAAAATATTTGAGAGTTTTGAAAAATCACATTCTTTACTCTATTTAATAACAATTTTGTAAGTCTGAAATTCAACAGACTGGATTTAGATCTCACATTACCTCACAAACCCAAAGGAACCCTTGGTATGCCACTGCTTTGTTTATAAATAAATAATCTTGGGCACTTTTGAATTAAAACAGAAAAACTAACTCATTTAGTTGCCTTTGTAACATGGTAAGTGTATGTTTTCCCCAGGGGATAGCAGTTTTTAGCTGTGTTACTAATTCTTGCTTATGTATATAGATCAAGAAAATATTTTTGGTGGTTAGGTATGTTTCAACTAACAGTATATGCATCTCAGACAGTTGGCTTTATTTATTGATGTTTCTCTTTTAATTTCAGAAACTATAAATCTTTTTTAAAAAGTCTTTCTTGTGTTCCGTTTTTCTACTTATATTAAAATCAAAGATCAACAGGATTTTCACCAGATTTACACAACTCAAGATTAAATTGAGAAAGGATGGCTACAAATATATTTTTATCATAAAGATAGCTTATCTTGATATTCTTGGAAAACCCTTTAATTTAAATGAATATATTTTCTTAGTAGGTTTATTTGCTGTGAGGCAAATATTTTGGCTATTTTCCACATGCAAATGCTTGATCACTAATTGTTCACAAGATTCTCATAGAGACTAGATGTGACTTCTGAGATCTTCTTGATACAGTGTTACTGAGAACTGTATTAATCAAATTTACCATTAAATATGTAATCCTGTTTAAATCCATGTCCCTACAAGATCTTTACAAGGCTATAATGTGATTTTTAAATCATTATTATTATTATTATTGTTGTTGTTGTTGTTGAGATGGAGTCTTGCTCTGTCGCCCAGTTTGGAGTGCAGTGGCAAGATCTCGGCTCACCGCAACCTCTGCCTCTTGGGTTCAAGCAATTCCCTGCCTCTACCTCCCTAGTAGCTGGGATTACAGGTGCCCGCCACCAGGACTGGCTGATTTTTGTGTTTTTAGTAGAGATGAGGTTTCACCATCTTGGCCAGGTCTTGAAGTCCTGAACTCGTGATCTACCTGCCTTGGCATCCCAAAGTGCTGGGATTAAAAGCGTGAGCCACCACACCCAGCCGATTTTTAAATTCTTATGTGTAAAAGAGAAGCATTTGCCTGATTTATTTAAAAAGTTGTACCTATGTGGAATTGGCTTTCAATAAGTTTTACAAATACACTCTCCCAATACACCTGGGTTTAACTTTTAGGATTTATTTTTAATATATGATTTTTTTTTTTAATGAAGCTTTGTGTAACCCTGTGGAATGTAAACTTTTATTGCAATGCTTTATAAATCAATCTAAAACTTATGAAAAAGCGTCAAGAAAAGAACAAGATTTTTTTCCTCAACCATTAGAAAGGAGCCTGCCAATCTGATATTCTAATAGATGTAAAAACTTTGAATGTATTTCCTAAAACCAAGAACATTCCCTGCATAACCACAATACTGTGACAGATAAAATAACACTGATGTGTTTCTACCACCTATTTATCATGCCCCATTCAAGTTTCAGCATTTTCCCAATAAAGTTCTTTTTAGCAGAAAGATCTAATTCAGATTCAAACCCTTCATTTAGTTGTCAAATTTCCTTAGTGTCTTTCAATCTGATGCAGTTTTTCAGTCTTTCTTTGACTTCTAGGCCTTTGATTGTTATGGGAACTACAGGCTAGTTATTTTTTAAAGTACTGTCAATTTTAATTTGTCTGATGTTTCCTTGGGATTAGATTCAGTTTATCCATCTTTGTTAGGGATATAAAAGAAACGATGCTGTGTCCTCATTGCATCTGCTGTGGTTTGGATCCCATCAAAACTCATATTGAAATTTGATTCTCAGGATGACAGTTTTGGGAAGTAGAGCTTGGTGGGAGATGTTTGGGTCCTGGGGGAGATCCTTCATGAATAGATTGATGATGGTTCAGAGGAGTAAGTTATTTCTTATGTGGGACTGAATTAATTGCTGTGAGAGTGGGTGGTTTCCTCTCATATTTGGTCTGTTTGCATACATCCACTTCCCCTTTCATTTTCCACCATGAGTTAAAGTGGCACAAAACTCTCACCAGATGAGCTGCCTGCTCTTGGACTTCTCAGCTTCCAGAATCATGAGCCAAATACAGTCGTGTGTTGCATAAGGAGCTTTCGGCCAACAATAGACAGTATATATGAGAGTGATCTCACAAGATTCAACATCGTATTTTTACTGTACCTTTTCTATGTTTGGAAGTGTTTAGATACACATTTATTATTGTGTTAAAGGTGCTTACAGTATTCAATACAGTAACATGCTCTACAGGTTTATAGCCTAGAAACAATAGGCTATATGCCATATAGCCTAGGTGTATAGTAGTACCATCTAGTTGTGTGTAAATACACTCTTTAAGCTCACACAGTGTCAAAACCACTTAATTTCTCAGAATGTGTCTCCATTGTTAAGCATGACTGTAAACTTTTTTCTTTATAAATTACCCAATCTTGGATACTTTGTTATAGCAACACAAAATGGACAAAAACAACATTCAATGGGTAGAACCACTTTTCTTTGTCCAATTTTTGGTAATGTTTATTGTAATCACTTGATTTAAGTGGTGCTCATCTTCTCCAACTGCAAATTTATTCTTTTTCCATTTGTTATTAATAAGTAATTTTGAAACTAGGCAGCTCCTCTGTTCTTTACTTATCTTTGCTAATTTAATCATACATTTATAGAATTTAAGAAAAATTTAATGTGTTATTATTTATATTTGTCCCAGATTTAGTTAGAGTAAATTCAAGCTGGCTTTTCTGTCCTTCTGACACCCCTATTGTTTTATTTTATGAATTTTTTTTGCTTTCTTGCATGACAAGAAGTACCAGGCACATCTTGTATTTCCCAGCTCTATCCCTGGATTCAGTCATTTCTCCAAAGAACCAAGGTTTTTGTAAAAGAAAAATGACACATAGAAGCCAAGGTCTGGTGATACGAGTGCTCATGACTGTTGTGGGAGTGGCTTGCTGCTCTACATCCTTTCAAGTGGAGAGAGCTATACATGCTTATATATTTATTTCTGTTCTAGATTTTGTTCGTTTATTGACTCCTTACTGTAGACTTCGACTTCCCATGCTGGGCTAGGAAGTATAGATGCCCTCCTAACCCCACTTGGACCCAACACCTGTGCCAGGCCATGTCCCCAAATAGATTTTCTGTTCACACTGTGTGGATAACCTCCATACTAACCCCATTAGATTTCTGCATATCACATCAGGCTACCATTATGTCCAAATTGTCTTTATCTTCTCCGGAAAAAAAAAAATGACTTTAGGATTAAATATTTCTGGATGAAAAGAGAAAAGAAAGAGAAGAGAATGAGGAAGAGAAGAAAAATACTGAATTATTCAGGAAAGATAGGAAAAGAGAAGAGAACAAAAGAACTTTAAAAATGTCATCTCAGCATCTTCTGGCTTTCATAGATTGAGATAAGAATTATTCAGTTATTCTTTCCTTTTTATTTAATGTTCCCTTTACTCTGCATGATTTTTAAAAATTACTATTTTTAGCAATTTGATTATGATGTTTCTTGGTGTGGGTTTTCTGGTGTCTATTTCAAATATGAACTAAGCTTCTTGATGTCTTTATAAAAAGGGGAAATTTGAATACGTATACACAGCGGAAGAATGCCACATGACATTAAAGGCAGAGATTGGAGTCATACAACAGAAGCTAAGGAATGCCAAGAAATACCCCAAGTTAGGAGGCAGGTATAAAAAAGATTTTCTCCCATAGCTTCAATGGAATCAACTTCACCAATACCTTGATCTCTGAATTCTTGCCTCCAGACTATTAGATACTAAATTTCTGTTGTTCTGAGCCACTCCATTTGTAGTATTTTGTTACAGCAGCTCCAGCAAATGAATAGGGGTAGGTTTCCTTTTATCATCAAATTTGTAAAATATTTGGCCATTGTAAGTTAATGTATTTTGATTTCTATACATGAGTCACTGTGTAAATTTCTAGTCTTTACTCGCAGTAGCTCCTTTTTCCTTGGTAGTCTGCCTCACAAATGACTGCTGGAGCTGACTCCTTTTCCTCTGGTTTTTGTTTCTTCCACTTTGTTGTACCCTGTCTGCTTTAGATCCTACTCTCTTTACCATAATTCAGAAAGTGCATTTAGGCCAAAAGTCAGGGCGATTGTAGTGTTCACTTCATTTGTATTACTTCTGTCAGAGGGCACAATTCTTTGTCCTTCTGTCATTAGTGAAAAGAGTTGTTTTAATAATTTTATCTCATTTTTAGTTATTTTTAATAACAAGAGGATACTTTTGATCCCAGTTACTCTACCATAGCTGGAAGTAGTAGTACTACATCATTATTTTCAGAGATCGAATAATTTGGTTTACTAATTCACCTGATATTTAGATAATGGGTATAGATTTATCTTCTAAATACATTTTATATTTAGAATATGTAAAGTTTTACTCTTGTCCAATTTAGAAAAGCTATTTTTAATAAAGAAGTAGAAAAGGAAGTGCTAGTATTTATTAAGGATTATTGATCCTTTTTAGACACAAAGACATAAATTAAGCCCATCAGGTCTTTGGAGAAGCATCATTATCAAAATTCTAAGCAACTTTGTGATTTTCTTATGAATTTACCAGTGTAGGCTTTGAAAGTTTTTCTTTCATTCTCTAAAAATAGTAAAAATCTTTTTTCATTAATTTTATTTAAGGAGTCCTGAAGAGATACTGATTTGGAATCATTCTATCATTGGAAGTCTTGCATAACAATGAACAAAAGTTGACCAAAGTATGTTCAAAATTTCATTTCCTTTCATTCAAAAGCTTTATTTGATTGAGAAACTGATATTGGTACAAATACTAATCATATAACCAGAGATGATTCCCTCAATGGTTAGAAAAATAACAAAAATATTTTAATGCTTGGTTCTCATATGTAAAAAATATGAGAATCTTCAAACAAACAGAGATACACAAATTATATAAAGACTAATAAGAAAACAGGTTCCAGAATTTTTATCAGCTGCACCTGAAAGATACACAAATTCTGACATCTACTACATGTCAATTTTGTGATTCAAAATCAGATTTCACCGTTGTTATTACCTAAAACAGACTTGGCCATAAAAACAGAGTTTCTGAGCAAAACTGAAGAGCTCCTCACCATGTAGGAGATTTGTCAGAGGAGTCAAGTGAAATCGAACTGAGCACTTAGCCTGTCCAAGTCCAGACAAGGTATGCCACTGGACTGCATGTTTCTGTTGACTTTGATGACAGAACACAGGTGAATTATAACTTAATGGAACATTTAATGATGACTTTCAAAGAAGACTTTGAGACAAATTCATTCAGAAAAAAACAATACTTGTAAAGAAAGCAAGGGAGTCACATTCCAAAAGGAAAGAGTTGTCAAATATAAAACAAAGCAAAGGACAAATGTAAAAATTTGCATTTTTTGAGAGAAAGGGTCTTACTCTGTCACTTAGGCTCCTGTAAAGTGGCGTGATCATGGCTCACTGAAGCCTTAAACTGCTGGCCTCAAGCAATTCTTTCACTTCATCCTCCCAAGTAGATGGAACTACAGAGGCGCACCACTAAGCCCAGCTAATTAAAAAAAAAAATTGTAGAAATGAGGTCTCACTACATTGCCTAGGCTTGTCTCGAACTCCTGGCCTCAAATAGTCCTCCTATATCGGCCTCTCAAAGTGCTGAGATTACAGGTGTGAGCCAGTGCAATCAGCCAAAATGTAAAATTAATGATTACTTAGTGTGTATTCACCTGCTTACAGTTAAAAACTGGTCATTTTTTCAAATGTCATATTCGTATTCATAAGCAATATGACATGTCTTCAAGTACCAACACATCAAAAAATAACAATGAAATTGCTTATGTTAAGAAGTCTGGTTTAACAAAAATACTCACTATGTTATTATTGTAAGGGCAAGGATCCATCAAGGTGACTCCTTATTTTTAATTTATCATGAGATATACTTTTTCTTCCCCTTGAATGAGGTATGTGAAGTATATAGTTTCAGTACTGGCAACAGGACAAATGTCAGATAGCATTTTATATAACGTATTATCTCTGTTCCTTAGGCAAGATTTTTACCTTCTTTGTGCTCCAGATTTCTCACCTATAAAAAGTGAATGGTAATAAAGTTATATTTCTCAGTGAATTGTTATAAGGATTAAATTTGTGCTCGGCAGTGCCTGCAATATCGTGAGCAGTACAAAAATGTTTTCTGTTACTGTTATTATGTTGATGGAGATGATTCAACGGAGAGTGAAAAATGGATGATGCAGGAGAGGAGAATTTCTGCACTGATGTCCTTAAGTAGGTAAGGATAGGGAGATGGGGCCTGGTGCCTGAATGGAAACTCTGGTCTTGGACAGAGGCATAGATTGTTTGTCCATATAAGTATGAAGGCAAAGCAAAGCAGATGGCTGTAACACAGGATCAGAGTATATGGGAAGTGTACTGGAAACAGCCTGGAGAAGTCTGTCTAGATTGCTCACATTTTCTTCATGAATTAGGAACTAATGTCATCAGTTGGAAGTGAGAATGAGGAAGAAACTATGGGAGGAGCTGTGATAATGTCATTTCAGAGAGCAGTAGAGTAAGTTGACCAAGACAATGTAGTGGTACTCTAGAGGCCGACTCTGAAATACCAAGGACTATGGCAGAGAATATTATTGATATATTCTGAATATGTTGTTTTAATGTTTTTATAGGGTTTTAGATCCAGGACCACATTCTACTTTATATTGGACTTAAGTCCTGCAAACAACATTATAGAAGTGGTTATTATAGTTTTTACTCTTTGTCATGACCTAGCATTAACTAATGTTATTTATTTACTGTGATATCTTAATTACATTGTAACAAATTCAGAAGAAATTATTGGTGGATATAAACACATTATTTTATATGCATACCTGTTTTATGGATATGTGTGAATTTGGTTTTAATGATAAAATATAATAGTAGAGAAATGTAGCAAGGGTGAGGAACCACCTGGGCTTATGGTTGTGCATAAGCAGTGGAATCAGTCACACAAGGTTCTGTAGGAACAGGGAAATTGGAGACTGGGACATCACCAGGATTACCAGGATAGAAGGGAAAATAAGTTAAGGGTGTATGCAAGATCGTCATGTAGAGATGAAGAGGGATAACTGGATAAGAGGGAAGAAAGACTGTAAGTGGGTGAGATCAAGGAAAAATTTGTTAGGATTAACAGATTAGGGAAAGGACTTAGTTATTGGTAATGGCATGTTCTGGAAGAAAGTGGCTGAGCAAGTTAGGGAACAATACTATGGAGTAAAAGAAGTCAACGACCTAGGAGTTCTATATGTTTGATGATTTTATCCAAATGCACATGCAAAAATCACCATCATTTTTAAAGATAATATCCAAGGGTTGGTAGAATCATGATCACATGCATCCCTCATCTTAGAAAACATAGTTAATCTTTTTTTTTTTTTTTTAACTGTGAGCTCTAGTAACTCCACTCTTTTTAAAAGGAAAATTCATAGTGAGGTAGTCTCTCCCCAGTTAAGGTAGTTTTACAGTATAGAGATAGTGGTCATATAATTTTCAGTGAAATGAAGACTGTAGGATAGAAACGAGACCTGGATAGTTTCCTGTTCACGATAAAGAGGTCCATTCTCAATGTACCCTATATCTAGAAAGAAAATCATGTGTCACATTGCTTCTGAGAATAGTAATTCATTAATTTATCCATTCCAAAAATATACTTTGAAGAGTTTGATATATTTAGAGATGTTAATTAGAAGTTACCACCCACAGTAGAGAAGTGCTGAAAATAATATATCCGAAAAATGAGGATAAATCTCACTTGACTTTAAAATATTAAAAATACTTGAAAGATTCCTTTCATGTATGAGTGATCCGTAAAATTCTTCCTCTTTTCTTTTTTTTTCTTTCTTTTTTTTTTTTTTTGAGACGGAGTCTCGCTCTGTCGCCCAGGTTGGAGTGCAGTGGCACGATCTCCACAAGCTCAGCTCACTGCAACCTCCGCCTCCCGAGTTCAAGAGATTCTTCTGCCTCAGCCTCCCAAGTAGCTGGGATTACAGGGACCTGCCACCATGTCTGGTAAAAATGTAAAAATACATTTTTTGTATTTTTATTGGAGACAGGGTTTCACCATGTTGGCCAGACTGGTCTCCAACTCCTGAGCTCAAGTGATCCACCCACCTCAGCCTCCCAAAGTGCTGGAATTACAGACAGGACCCACCACACCTGGCCAATTCCTCTTTTCTTTTATGCAATTGTTTTTAGTAGATAACTAATTTTCTAGTTTACAGATTAAAAGGCATGTAAAACATTTCTAAAAATGACTGATAAAAGGTAGTATTGTAGACAGTTAAAAGAAAAACAGTTTGAACAAAATCATTTAGTAGTATTTCTAACTCTACTTTGTTACAGCAACAGGAGAGAAACTTCTACTCTTGTGAGATTCTGCAGTCTCATATTCAAGAGCCCAATTTTGAAGGGAAATCAGGAATATAAGCACTACTGCCAACAGCATTATTGGCATAGCTGGACATTGCATTTATGTTTTCACAACAGATTAGATTCATGCCCAGTTTACACTTGGTGCTGGAAATAAATCCTGCCAACTGCTTTGAACATGTAACTATGGTGACTTTTTATTCTTTATTTTCCTGTCCATATTTACTTAAAAACAAAGCACTTATTTACTTACTAGGGTATGTTTATCCAGAAATATTCTTGTTGCAAATTTAAACTCTAAAAGTAATCCTTTCTGACAATAAACACAATACATACCATATGCACCTACTTAATTTATATGCAATGCTAAACTAAAAAGGAAGTGTTAGTTGGCACAACTATGGGAGTGCACTTAGGTCTGTGTGAACAGTGACAGATCAGCTGAAGATTATAGTTTCTTTATGAATAAACCTATAATATAATAAAATTTAAAATTTCAGCTGAGCTATTCATAAGCTATCACAACTCATCTAAAACTGTCATTCTCCAGATGCTAAGGTTGTCTTAATAATCATGAAAATAAATTGAGCCCTGATTTCAGAACAAAGTAATTGGCTTTATTAAGACTCTGTTTTCTGAATCTTCATCTGAGTTTAAAAGGAGTCTATTATCTTAACAAAGAGACCAAATTAATTCTTGTCTGCATCCTGACATCAGGATGGGCTTATCTTTTGTGTGAAAATTATTCTTGTTTTGTAAGAAATAATTAGCAAATAAATCTAAGTGTTTTGTGTCATTATTCAGTCTTTAATCAAGTAAAGTAGCTGACATCAAGTTTTCAACCACGCTAATGAAACAATTATTATTAACATTCACTCTTTCTCCTGTCTATAAATCAGTCTGAATATACACAGTGAAGTAGATGCCATTCTTTCTCCCTAAATAGCGAGTCCTTAGATGCAGAGATGAATAATTTGCATAAGTATACTCTTTTCACAAAGAAACGCATTTTGCTTCTTGAGATCCCTATAAAGTATTGTGGATGAAATTTGACTACAACTAGGACACCCACCTGGAACGCAGAAGAGCTTTATTTTGCCAAATCGTCCAGTCTAGACCATTACTTCCTTCCTTCAGCATTTCATTCCTTCTTTTAGCCTTTGGATTTCTTCTGTATGAAGCCAGGATCAGGTGTCATGTGTGCACTTTTGATACACAATGGGCCAACCTTCTCAGCAGGTCCTTTTGATACACGTAGACCCCTGATGGCACACTCTGTGGACATCTGACAGCATACTCTGGACTGTGGACAAAAAGTCACATTTTCTCAATGTCTTCAGGAGTCATTGACACAATTTCAAAAGGTAGGCTCCTCTCTTCTGGTAAGAGCTTAGACAAAATTCCTCTTCTGTCTCTTTCAAAAATGGACATTCCTCTCTTGCCCAAGACAGAGAACCATTCACATACTCCTAAGTCTAATTACATTTGTGAATTAAAACATAGTTACTTGTCTTCTTTGTGACGTTGACGGTGGGGTGAGAAGTGGGAAGAAAGTGACTTGTTTCTTAATTCATCTTTTTGGTCAACATTAAGGAAGACGTTTCTGATCCACATTTCACTCTTGAAATTGTGGCAGTTACATAAATTTAGCATACCTGCATAATAGGCTTCAATAAGTATTTGCATTGTGATAGTGAGCATTTATATATAGGAAAAAATTTGATCTATTAAAAAATCCTAGGTTGATTCATTTCTTTTATTTATATACCAGTTCTTTCCTTATAAAATACAGTACTTTTTAATGTTTATTTTTTAATGACAGAGTCTTGCTCTGTTGCCTGGGCTGAAGTGTAGAGGTGTGATCACAGCTCACCACAGCCTCAGACTCCTGGGCTCACGTGATCCTCACACTTCAGCCTCCTGAGTAGCTGGGACCACTGGTGCAAGCCACTGTACCAGGCTAATTTTTGTATTTTTTGTAGGGACAGGGTCTCACTATGTTGCCCTGGCTGGTCTCAAATTCTTGGGCTCAAGTGGTTCTCCCGCCTTGACCTCTCAAAGTGTTGGGATTACAGGCATGAGCTGTCACGCGTGGCCTCAGTGCTGTTTTAGTGGTTTAATTCAACATTTAATATTTCCTTCGTTGTGTACTTTTAACAAGCAGAAGAAAAAATGAAGAAACAAAAAATGCATTTGCATTGCTTTTATTTTTCCCTATGTATTTATCTCTACTGATGCTCTTTATGTCTGCATATGGATTTGAATTACTGTCCAGTGCCCTTTCTTTTTTCAGCCTGCATGTGAATAAAACTGGTGTTATAGGCTGAATTTTGTTCCCCCAAATTGACTCTTGAAATCTTAACCCCAAGCATCTCTGTAACTTTATTTGGAAACGAAGTCTTTAAAGAGCTTATATAGTTTCAATAGGACCTTTCAGGTGGCCCTTAACACAATGTGAGTGGTGTCCTTATATGAAAGGACATTTGGACACAGACATGTGTGCATAGAAGAGGGACAATGTGAAGATAAAGGGAGAAGGGGACTATCTACTATACAAGCCAAGGCAGAGGTCTCCTAAGAGATTTACGCTGCCAACATTTTGATCAAATTCTAGCCTTCAGAACTGTGAGAAAATGAATTTCTGTTGTTTCAGTCACAGTCTTTGGTATTTTGTTATGGCAGTCTTAGCAAACTAATGCAACTGGAGAGGATGTTGACAGTTTGGTCTCCATAAAAAAAGTACAGGTGAGGAGTGTTGATAGTCTGCTTTGAGGCAATACTGTGAAAAAGAGATACAACTAATATGACTGACATTTAGAAGTAGAATCTGTAGGACAAAGAAGTTGTTCACATGCAGTTGGATGGTGAGTGCATCCACATTCACAGGGAACATAGGTATTGGAATAAGTGGATAGAGGGTAGTGGAAAGATACACATTTGATCTTGAACATGTTGAGTTTGAGATGCTTATAAGACAACTAGACAAAGATACCAGGACTTGTTTACATACTCGAGTATAAAGCTGAGCCCATATGTAGAAAGAAAAGGAGAGTCAAATTTTCATTTTCAAAATGGGATAAATTTTAATATATTTGCATGCCAAGGAACTTTGTCTTTGGATAATTTGATCACTATGTGTCTAGATGTGCATCTCTTTGAGTTTATCCTGGTTTGGAGTTTGTTGAGCTTTTGTATGAATAGATTAATATTGTTTCATCAAATTTGGAAATTTTTTGGCCATTATCATCAAATATTTTGTCTTTTTCTCTGCTTCCTCTTCCGGGACTCTGATTATGTGCATGTCAGTACATTTGCTGGTGTTGCACAGGTCTCTGAGGCTCTTCAGTTTCTTCTCTCTTTTCTGTTGTTTGGAGTGTAGAATCACAATTTATCTACCTTCAACTTCACTGATTCTTTCTTTTGCTATCTATCATCTATTGTTCTTTCCTAGTAAACTTTTATTTAATTAAATTATTTTTTAAGTTCAGGATTTCTGTTTCAGTCTCTGCTGTAATTCTGCCCATTTGATGGATATTTAGTGAAATACTATTCTTATACTTTGATTCTTTAGCATTCCTTCTATGGTGTTTAATTTTTTTTCCTTTGTGGATTCTTCAAATTCTTGTCGTTTATGCTATAATTTAATTATTAAAATTGTGCTTTGTCTGGTTTCAAAGCTGGTTTAATGCAAGTTGTTCAAACTTTATCATTCACCAGTGATCAGATAGAGAAGTCAGGTTTTTAAGGAATAATTTTCCCCAAGATTTTTCATCTCTTATTTTTATCTTCACAAGTGGTAACAAAACTTTAAGATCAAAACCCCTATATTAATTTTGCAGTGGATTTTTTTTCACTCTTCCTACCCATGTCTCTGTTTTGCAACTCTATCAGAGAAGGAGTACTACCTAAAATCAATTAGTAATACTGTGTAGTATTTATGCCTATGCTGTCACTTCAAAAATATCAACAGTTTTACATTACATTTAGTTATCCACTTCTAATCCTGATAAGGATATTCAGTAAGAAGGAGAGCTGCCTTTGATTTGATCTGTTGGAGAGTGGGAATGACAAATGTCACCTTGGCCAGAAATTAAAATGTTGCTTACTAAGAATTCCATATATATATATATATGGAATTCCTGGGGAAAAAGGGAGTGGTGAGGATAGTTTTGAGATATCAAATTATTATGACATTGAGTTTTCATTTCTTCTGGCTCTGTGAAGCAAGTAGAACACATTATAAAGCCTGGTATCAAGTCACGGAAATGCAGACAAAAGAACAGACCTGCATGAATGTGGGTCTCATAAGAGTCACAGCCTTATTTTAAAGGTGAGTATAGATGTGTGGTAGTATTTCTGAGGCCTCTGTTCTGTTCCATTGGTCTACCTCTCTGTTTTGGTACCAGTACCATGCTATTTTGGTTACTGTAGCCTTGTAGTATAGTTTGAAGTCAAGTGTGATGCCTCCAGCTTTGTTCTTTTGGTTTAGGATTGTCTTGGAAGTGCGGGTTCTTTTTTGGTTCCATATGAACTTTAAAGTAATTTTTTCCAATTCTGTGAAGAAAGCCATTGGTAGCTTAATGGCAATGGCACTGAATCTGTAAATTACCTTGGGCAGTATGGTCATTTTCATGATATTGATTCTTCCTATCCATGACCATGGAATGTTCTTCCATTTGTTTGTGTCCTCTTTTATTTCATTGAGCAGTGGTTTGTAGTTCTCCTTGAAGAGGTCCTTCACATTCCTTGTAAGTTGGATTCCTAGGTATTTTATTCTCTGAAGCAATTGTGAATGGGAGTTCACTCATGATTTGGTGCTCTGTTTGTCTGTTATTGGTGTATAAGAATGCTTGTGATTTTTGCATGTTGATTTTGTATACTGAGACTTTGCTGAAGTTTCTTATCAGCTTAAGGAAATTTGGGGCTGAGATGATGGGGTTTTCTAAATATACAATCATGTCATCTGCAAACAGGGACAATGTGACTTCTTCTTTTCCTAATTGAATACCCTTTATTTGTTTCTCTTGCCTGACTGCTCTGGCCAGAACTTCCAACACTATGTTGAATAGGAGTGATGAGAGAGGGTATCCCTGTCTTGTGCCAGTTTTCAAGGGGAATGCTTCCAGTTTTTTCCCATTCAGTATGATATTGGCTGTGGGTTTGTCATAAATAACTCTTATTATTTTGAGATATGTTCCATCAATACCGAATTTATTGAGAATTTTTAGCATGAAGGGCTGTTGAATTTTGTCAAAGGCCTTTTCTGCGTCTATTGAGATAATCATGTGGTTTTTGTCTTTGGTTCTGTTTATATTTATTGATTTGCATATATTGAACCAGCCTTGCATCCCAGGGATAAAGCCCAATGGATCATGGTGGATAAGCTTTTTGATGTGCTGCTGGATTCGGTTTCCCAGTATTTTATTGAGGATTTTTACATTGATGTTCATCAGGGATAGAGCCCTCAGAAATAATACCAAACATCTACAACCATCTGATCTTTGACAAACCTGACAAAAGCAAGAAATGGGGAAAAGATTCCCTACTTAATAAATGGTGCTGGGAAAACTGACTAGCCATAAGTAGAAAGCTGAAACTGGATCCCTTCCTTACACCTTATACAAAAATTAATTCAAGATGGATTAGAGACTTAAATGTTAGACCTAAAACCATAAAAACCCTAGAAGAAAACCTAGGTAATACCATTCAGGACATAGGTATGGGCAAGGACTTCATGTCTAAAACACCAAAAGCAATGGCAACAAAAGCCAAAATTGACAAATGGGATCTAATTAAACTAAAGAGCTTCTGCACAGCAAAAGAAACTACCATCAGAGTGAACAGGCAACCTAGAGAATGGGAGAAAATTTTTGCTATCTACTCATCTGACAAAGGGCTAAAATCCAGAACCTACAAAGAACTCAAACAAATGTACAAGAAAAATCCCATCAAAAAGTGGGCAAAGGATATGAACTTGCAATACGTAATCTTATCTTAGGTTACATTTAAAATGTACCTCCTAATATACTTCATATACGCTGTGTGAAGCCTCTTTGATCGTGCCAAGTATTACTACTTTCATTTCACAAGTTTCTCCTTCTAGTTCTATTACATGGGAAACAAACATCTCACTATGTCGATAGATGTACTTAGTAGAAACATTTTTGAGAGCTTAATTACTGTTCCTCTTATACATAATTAGCCAAAAATTATTTTCATTTTTAGCTATAGAAGTAATTTTTATTCACAGCTTTGATTTATTAAGGTACCATATAATGCATGGTCTATGATTTTGACATTTTAAGATTATTCTTTCTCTGGTTGATTGCTATTCTAAGTTGTGATCTTTAGCAAGAATATAGATTTTCAGTATATAAAATATACCATTGAATTAAAGTATTAGATCTTCGAGGTTAAAGCCAGATACTGTTCAGTAAAAAATAAATTATTGAGTACCTCTATGATGCAGCATTGGGAAAGAGTCTCATAAAGCAATTGTGAATAAAGGAGACATCGTCCCTGTACTCATAGAATTTATAATCTAGTGAAGGATATAGAAAATAAAGCAGGTTATTAAAATTGAGTTATGTCCAAAAAACCCACAAGTCTGTAATCAAATGAAAAGAGCCTTTATTCAAAGGATTATTTCAATAAGGGGAGGAGTATACTGTTATAAAAAGTGGGGTACTGTAACAATTGGGAGGGGCCTTTGACTATAAGGTCTGAAGTGTTGGCCGGGCGTGGTGGCTCAAGCCTGTAATCCTAGCATTTTGGGAGACGGAGGCAGGCGGATTGTCTGAGCTCAGGAGTTTTAGAAGTGCCTGGGCAACACAGTGAAACCTCGCCTCTACCAAAAAAAAAAAAAAAAAAAGTTGCCAGGCATGGTGGCAGTCGCCTGTTATGCCAGCTACTCAGGAGCCTGAAGCAGGAGAATTGCTTGAACCCGGGAGGCGGAGGTTGCAGTGAGCCGAGATCGCACCACTGCACTCCAGCCTGGGTGACAGAGTGAGACTCCGTCTCAAAAAAAAAAAGAAGAAAATATCTGAAATGTCAGGCAGCAGAAAGGGCTTTCCTTTATAGAGAGAAGAAAGTATGAGGTGTGGAGAAATGGAGTGAGGTGGGATGATTGCAAAGCTGATAGTTTCCCCAAAGATCCGCAATTCTCTGCAGGGGCTTTTATTAAGGCAGGTTTATTCTGTGTCCCAAAGCTCTAAGGTAGGCCAAAGCTCAGGGGCCTGGAGGAAGAAGACAATCCTGACTAAAGTTTGGTCAAGTCTAGTCAGAGGACATGTTGCTCTGACTGATGATTGTGGACAAACAGTTGAGCTCTTATTTAATTAAGACCCAAAGAATAGGAGTGTAGAGTGTCTCTGGCCTCATCCTTGGTAAACAAGTGAGATCTCCAGTAGTCTTATCTAATTCATTTGGGGAAAGGGGGTTCTTTGCAGTAATTGTTTTCCTGAACACAAAGCATGGGGGGATTTATTTTACCTATTGCTGTTTTCCAGGAAAAAGGGCTCAGGTGAAGTCGTATGTATCATTCTACATAGTTCATGATGGAGGCTATGATGGAATATTTGCAGAATGCTATGGAAACACCAAAAGGAAGTCAGGGAGGAAGTGCTTTTAAGAATCAGGGAGGCAGGCCGGGCGCGGTGGCTCAAGCCTGTAATCTCAGCACTTTGGGAGGCTGAGACGGGCGGATCACAAGGTCAGGAGATGGAGACCATCCTGGCTAACACAGTGAAACCCCGTCTCTACTAAAAAATACAAAAAACTAGCCGGGCGAGGTGGCGGGCGCCTGTAGTCCCAGCTAGTCGGGAGGCTGAGGCAGGAGAATGGCGTAAACCCGGGAGGTGGAGCTTGCAGTGAGCTGAGATCCGGCCACTGCAGTCCAGCTTGGGCGACAGAGCGAGACTCCGTCTCAACAACAACAAAAAAAGAATCAGGGAGGCTCTGATTTTGAGAATTAGTAGGAGTCAAAGATGCAAAAGGATCGTTGAATTAAAAGACAAGAAATGTATAATTTACTGGCAGAATATATGGCCTTGAAGAGTGCACATTCGAAAGAGTCAAAAATCCATCCCCCACAGATTTGTGCAATTAGATTTTCATTTTGGATGTGTGTTCGTGCAGTGGTGCCTTCACTTAGCATAAGATATTTGGGAACCAGAAAGGAGTTGATATTTATTCACAAGGTTTTGCTAACTGCAGGACCCCAGCCCCTAATACTTGGGCCTTGCAGGAATTACAGGAGCACTAGGGCAGAATTCAAGCAGACCTAGTGTTAGGTAGAATGAGGAGGATAAACATTTGGTCGACACACATGTGGTGAGGGCAGAAAGTAATGGAATTGAGGAACTCCGGCGTGTTAGCTCCTGAATCTGGGTAGGAAGAATCAGCAGAAGAAGAGCATGCAGTTTGAATCACCAAATTCCAGGACTAGGGAGAAAGAATTCTTTAGAAGACCCCTGTGCGATTGTCTCTGAGGTGTTTTGTGCTTCAATCAGATTTAACTCAGTATCTGAGGTAGCACTTTGCCATCAATACTGATGGTTTAGCACTGTGTTGAATGGATGATATATAGTCACTCATTTCGGTTAGGCACCATTATCTTCAGATATATGGTGTTAAGGAAATAGCGACAGAGAAATTTAATTATTTCCAAGGGTCACCACGCAATTATTGATGGAGTTCACATTACAAACTCAGACGATCTGGTTTTGAGTCTGAGCTCTTCACCACCACACTATGCTGCCATTCAGCATCGAGACATCATGGTGCTCTAAGTCAGAGGGGAAAAGAATATACCTTGGGTCTTGTAGGGATGGGAGTTAGTCTAAAGATCAAGTGTAGATTGCATCTCATCTTAGGCCATTGGTCTCTTTCCAGAGGTCTGTGTCTCAGGTATATTTGTTAGAGCAGAGGAGAGAAGGTATCAGTTCTTCCTTCTAAATGCAAATAGTCCTGGATCGATAAATTATCAAGTCTTCAATACTTGTTGCTCAGCTCTTTTCTGGTATTTGGGGGAAGATAGAAAACTTTGAGAATCCCTACTTGGTGGAAGATAGAAAGCTTTGAAAATCCCTAACGTGAGGGCAGAAGGCATTGAGAAGAAAATAACGCAGTAAGAAAGGAGCAGATCTTCCCATCCACCCCCACGATGTAGTCTATGTTGGGATCAGCCTGGGACCTGAATTTAAAGCCAGTTTGCCATATGTGACAGCCACTATTGATGAGAGGGATAGAATAGATGGTCCTTTCACTGATTCTCAGGGTCTTCTAAGCAGTAAATTTGCCCCAGTATACACTGTTTGTGCTCAGTTCCACCAAATCATCCTCTTTTTAAAAATCAAAAATAGTACTTTGTGTCTGAAGATAGTGTCTTGTAGTATTTTTTCTACTTAGATTTTTATGGAAGTTGTTAAGTTTCTAAACACCTGACCCCTCAGGAATGACAAGGAAATACATCACTGAGCTGCTGACTCATAAATCTGTCTGTTTTTCTGTTTTTGTGAGACTCTTTATTTCAAAATCCCTAAATATAAACCACAGAGTTCTGTTGCATTCATTTTATTTCATAAAAGCTTGTATTTGGTGGGATAGGAAGTGGAATTCTGTCCAAAACTTAAAACACTCCTTTAATAACCCTTGTATACCTCTTCCCCACCAAATGTTTTAATATGTTTTTTGTACTGTACCTACTCTTTATTCAGACCTCAGAAAAATAGGATGTTCATGGTGACATCTATATACAAATTTAATGTTGTCCATATAGTAGGCATAGTATGTATGATCATAGAAAGGCTACATTTGGGCTAAATAACTCCTTTTTCTTCAATACTTTGAGCCTCCTGAGTTTCCTGGCCTCCGTATGCAAATTCAAAATGCTTTATGATTTCTGTTAAATAACTTGACCACTTTCACAGAGCTTGTTGCACATCTCTGCCATTTGTAGCATATTGTTTTTGATAGTTAAACAAAGGGGAACAATGAAGTCCAGCAAAAGTACACTATTGCTGTTCAGGGAACACTCTTCAACTACCAGCACCTCAACTATTTTTTAAAAATAATATTTATTTGACACATTAAAATTATAGAAAAGCATAAGAACATAAGACCTACTTAACTACTCTCCACCATAATTAGCAATTGTTAACATTATGCTGTATTTGCTTCATATCTTTAAATAAAATGTAACCCTTTAAATTTATATATATATATATATATATAAAAAATGTTGGAAATTTATTTATCACCTATTTCCAAATTTCCCTTTGTTTCCCCACCCCTCTATCTTCTGACAACCACTGTCAAAAATACAATAGCATTCTTTCTTTTTAAAAAAGTTTTTATTTCAATAGCTTTTGGGATACAATAACAATAACAAATGCTTGTGAGGACGTGGAGAAAAGGCAACCCTCATATACTGTTGGTAGGAATGTAAATTAGTACAATCATTATGGATAGCAATTTGAACGCTCCTCAAAAAACTAAAAATAGAGCTACTGTATAATCCAGCAATTCCACTGATGGGAATAAGGGAAATCAATATATCAAAGAGATATCTACGCTCACATGTTTGTTGCAGTACTGCTCATAATAGCCATAATTTGGAAGCAACCTAAGTGTCCATCACCAGATGAATGGATAAAGAAAATGTACTACTTATACAATAGAGTGGTATTCAGCCATAAAATAGAATGAGATACAGTAGTTTGCAACAATATGGATGGAACTGTAGATTGTTATGTTAAGAGAAATAAACCAGGCACAGAAAGACAAACATCACATATTCTCACTTATTTGTGTTATCTAAAAATTAAAACAATTAAACACATGGAGATAGAGAGTAGAAGGATGGTTACCAGAGGCTGGAAAGGGTAGTGGGCAGGCAGGGGTGGGGACTGGGGATTGAGGAAGGTGGGGATGTTTAATAGGTACCAAAAAAATGATTAGAAAGATGATCAATTCGCTCTGCCATTTGGTATTTTTTAAGTCAGAGGTCCCCAACCCCTGGGTCATGAACCAGTGCTGGTCCATGGCCTGTTAGGAACCAGACCACACATCAGGAGGTGAGTGGTTGGTGAGTAAGCATTACTGCCTGAGCTTCACCTCCTGTCAGATCAGCAATGGCATTAATTTCTCATAGGAGCACAATGCCTATTGTGAACTGTGCATGCAAGGCATCTGGTTGCACACTCCTTATGAGAATCTAATGACTGATGATCTGAGGTGGAACAGTTTCATCCTGAAACCATCCCAATACCCTAAGTCCCTAAAAAATAATTGTTCTATTAAATGTGTTGTCAAAAAGTTTGGGACCACTGTTTTAAGTGGGGCATTTAGGCCATTTATATTCAATGTTAATACTGAGATGTGAAGTACTGTTCTCTTTATCATGTTGTTACCTAGATAGTTTTTTTCTCATTGTGTTATTGTTTTATAAGCCCTATGAGTTTTAAGCTTTCAAGAAGTTCTATTTTGGTACACACCAGGCTTTTGTTTCAAGGTTTAGAACTCCTTTTAGCATTTCCTGTAGTGCTGGTTTGGTAGTGAACAATTCCCTCGGCATTTGTTTGTCTGAAAATAACCTTATTTCTCCTTCATTTATGAAACTTAGTTTTGTGGGATACAAAATTCTTGGCTGACAGTTATTTTGTTTACAGAGGTTGAGGATAAGACCCCAATACTTTCTAGCCTATAAGATTTCTGCTGAGAATCCTGCTGTAGGTTACCTGATACTTTTGTCCTACTGCTCTTAAAATTCTTTCCTTTATGTTGACTTTACACACCATAATGACTGTATGCCTTGGTGAAAATCCATTTGCAATACATTTCCCAGGAATTCTTTCAGCTTCTTGGATTTGGATATCTAGATCTTAAGCCAGGTCAAGGAAGTTTTCCTCAATTATTCCCTCAAATAAGTTTTCCAGACTTATTGTTTTCTCTTCTCCCTCAGGAACACCAATTATTCTTAGGTTTGGCCATTTTACATAATCTCACATATTTTGGAGACTTTGTTTTCTTGTTTTGATTATTTTTTCCTTATTTTTGTCTGATTGGCTTAATTCAAAAGTCTTATCTTCAAGTGCTGAAATTCCTTCTTCTACTTGTTCTAGTCTATTGATGAAACTTTCCATTGCATTTTATAATTCCCCACATGTGTCTTTTATTTCCAGAAGTCCTGATTAGTTTTTCTTTGTGATATTTATCTATCTAGAAAATTTTTCATTCATATCCTGAACAGATTTTTAAATTCCTATATGATAGTTTTCACCTTTCTCTGGTATTTCCTTGAGTAGCTTAATAATTGACCCGCTGAACTCCTTATCTGGTATTTCAAAGATTTCATCTTGATTTGAATCCATTGCTGGAGAGCTAGTGTGATCTTTGGGGGTGTTATAGAGCCCTGTTTAGTCATACTACCAGGGTTACTTTTCTGGTTCTGTATCATTTTGGTAGAGCAGGGTTCCCCAACCTCTGGCTCACAGATCACTACCAGTCTGTGACCTGTTAGGAATCAGGCCACACAGCAGGAGGTGAGTGGTGGGTGAGCAAGTGAAGCTTCATCTGTATTTACAGCCATTCTCTATCGCTCATATTACTGCCTCCTGACAGATCAGCCGTGGCATTATATTCTCGTAGGAGTGCAAACCCTGTTGTGAACTGCACATTTGAGGGATCTAGGTTGCACACTCCTTATGAGGATCTAATGTCTGATAATTTGTCACTGTCTCCCATCATCCCCAGATGGAACTGTCTAGTTGCAGGAAATCAAGCTCAGGGATCCCACTGATTCTATTACATAGTTAATTATGGTGAGTTGTTTATTTAATAATGTATTTGATATGGTTTGGCTCTGTATCTCCACCCAAATGTCATCAAATTATAATCCCCATGTGTCAAGGGTGAAACCCAGTGGGAGGTGATTGGATCATGGGAACAGTCCCTCCTGCTGTTCTCATGATAGTGAGTGAGTTCTCATGAGATCTGACAGTTTTATAAGTGGTGGTTTCTGCTCCTCTCTCTCACCTGACACCATGAAAGATGCCTGCTTCCCCTATTGCCATGATTGTAAATTTCCCCAGGTCTCCCCAGCCATGTAGAACTGTGAGTCAATTAAACCTTTTTCCTTTATAAATTGCCCAGTCTTGGGTATTTCATTATAGCAATATGGGAATGGACTAATACAGTAAATTGGTACCACAGATTGTGGGACACTGCCATAGAAATACTTGAAAATGTGGAATTGACTTTGGAACTGGTAATGAGCAGAGGTTGGAACAGTTTGGAGGGCCCAGAAGAAGACAGGAAGATGTGGAAAAGTTTGGAACTTCCAAGAGACTTGTTAAATGGTTTTGACCAAAATGCTGATAATGATGTGGAAAATGAAGTTCAGCGTGAGATGGTCTCAGATGGAGATGAGGAACTTCTTGGGAACTGGAACAAAGGTCACTCTTGCTATGCTTTAACAAAGAGACTGGAAGCATTTTGCCCCTACCTAGAGCTCTGTGGAACTTTGAACTTGAGGAAGATGCTTTAGGGTATCTGGCAGAAGAAATTTCTAAGTGGCAAAGCATCCAAGAAGAAGCAGAGTATAAATGTTTGGAAAATTTGCAGCCTGACCTTATGATACAGAAGAATAACTCATTTTCTGGGGAGGAATTCAAGCTGATTGCAGAAATTTGCATAAGTAACAAGGAGCTGAATGTTAATCACCAAGACAAGGGGAAAATGTCTCCAGGGCATGTCAGAGGTCTTCACACAGCGCCTCTCACGACAGGCCTGGAAGCCTAAGAGAAAAAAATGATTTTGTGGGCCCAGGGCCCCCACTGCTCTGTGCAGCCTTGGGACATGGAGCTCTGCCTCCCAGCCACTTCAGCCCAGCCATGTCTAAAAGGTTTAAAGATACAGCTTGGGCTGTTGTTTCAGAGGGTGCAGGCCCCAAGCCTTGGCAGCTGCCATGTGGTGTTGGGCCTGTGGGTGCACAGAAGTCAAGAATTGAGGTTTGGGAACCTCCACCAAGATTTCAGAGGCAGAAGTTTGCTGCAGGGGCAGAGCCCTCATGGAAAACATTTGCTAGGGCAGTGAGGAAGGAAAATGTGGAGCTGGACCCCCCACAGAGAGTCCCCACTGAGGCACTGCCTAGTGGAGCTGTGAGAAGAGGTCAACCATCCTCCAGACCCCAGGGTAGATCCACTGACAGCTTGTACCCTGCCCCTGGAAAAGTCACAAACACTCAATGCCAGCCAGTGACAGAGCTGTCCAAGGCCATGGGAGCTCACTCCTTGCATCAGCATGCTCAGGATGTGACATATGGAGTCAAAGGAGATTATTTTGGACCTTTAAGATTTAATTGCTGTCCTGTTGACTTTTGGACTTGCATGGGGCCAGTAGCTTTTTGTTTTGACTAATTTCTCCCATTTGGAATGGGATAATTTATTCAATGCCTGTACTCCCATTGTATTTTGGAAAGAACTAACTTGCTTTGGATTTTACAGGCTCATAGGTGGAAGGGACTTGCTATGTCTCAGATGAGACTTTGGACTTGGACTTTTGGGTTAATGCTAGAATGAGTTAAGAATTTGGGGGGTTGGGAAGGCATGATGGTATTTTGAAATGTGAGCACATGAGATTTGGGAGGGGCTGGGGTAGAATGATATGGTTTGTCTGTTGTGTCCCCACCCAAATCTTATCTTGAATTGTAATCCCCATATGTCAAAGAAGGGAGGTGGTGGGAGGTGATTGGATCATGGGGGTGGTTTCCCCCATACTGTTCTCATGATAGTGAGTGAGTTCTCATGAGATCTGATGGTTTTATAAGTGGTAGTTTCTGCTTCTCTCTCTCTCCTACCATGATGTGAGACATGCCTGCTTCCCCTTCCTCCATGACTGTAAGTTTTCCGAGGCTTCCCCAGCCATGCAGAACTGTGAGTCAAACTTCTTTCTTTTATAAATTACCCAGTTTCAGGTATTTCTTTATAGCAGAGTGATAATGGATTAATACAATATTACAAAGTGATAGTAATAGAAATAAAGTGCATAATAAATACAATGTGCTTGAATCATCCCCAAACCATTTCACTCCAATTAGTTTGTGGAAAAATTGTCTTCCATAAAACTGGTTCTTCATTCCAAAAAGGTTGGGGACTGCTGGGTAAACTATTTCTTATCATTGTTCTTGAATTTATGTTTGATTTGACCATGTTTCTTTTTTGTTTTTTAATTTCTTTTTTCCCCTTAAAGATGTGACTTTAATGTTTACAGTTAATTATAACCAAATTTGGTTCTTGGTGCTTTCACATGTGAAGACTCTGTAAGAGTTCCTTGGTCACAGAAGAATGTAGGATGACTTTCTCATGTGCTGGTTGTAGAAGTAATGTGCTCAGTGTGTGAGCAAGTTCACTGTCTTTTATGGGGTTGTGATGGTAGAGGTATCTTAAAGCTTATATCATTCCCCTGTGGCATGCATTTTTAAAATTTATTTTCTCTCAATAGCTTATGTACTGGTTTGATGGTTCAGGCTTCAGGCCAGTAGGGGAGGTGTCCCTGGGTAGGAATCAGTTTTGGCTAAAGCAGGTGAGTAAATGCAATACCCAATGGTAGGCAGAGGTCCCAGCCTTGACAGAGGTGGCTGGAGGAGCTCTCAGTGAGTTGCACTAAGGGCTTCTTAGGGGGAAAGGTTGGAGTCACCTCGGCTCCCCTTCCAGGTCAGCAAGAAAGTTATCCAGTTCACAGACACATTCCATTCCCTGTGCTTCAGCTAATCAGATCAGTCAGGCACCTCTTTTCATCTGTAGGAATGCTGATGTTCCAAATAAGGTGGAATTGTGACTCTGTCTCTCATGCAAGCCTGAACCTGGAGGGTGCCCCTTCTGCGTGGATGTAGTCACCCTGATCTGTTCAAGAAAAACTGTCTATAGTTGCACCCATGCCATGCTCCCATGGGAGGAGCTCCAACTGTGCCTGCAGTGATGGATAAGAGGTCCCCTTCTCCAAGATCCTTAAGGCACACCAGGGCTGTCTGACTGTTGGGTTAGAGCTGAAGACTTTCCCTACTGTGCCCAGCACTGCAATTGTGCCTATGTTGAAAGAAACTTCCCACAAGTGGATAGATCTGGCACTTAAGGTCTACTGTCCAGATTTTTTTCTATCCCACTGGGTGTTCCCTTGTTGTGGTACACACACTCTCACTTCCCCTAGGAGTTGGAGTCCCTGAAAGCCAGACTACTGTGAGTGTTGTTGCTTCTCTGGACCTAGCTGCCCAGTGAAGTTGCCACATTCCAGGCTCGTATTAGGGAATGACTGCAAAGGAGTTGGTGATGTGACTTGTCCTCAAGTCTCCCAGCAGTGGGTAGCAGGACCAACTCTAATGGAGGTGACAGGGGAGTGACATAGACTCTTTGAGATTCCTTGGTTATTGATAGCTCTAGCGTGTTGACGTTCTCGAACCTGGTTAGAGTAGTAATGAACCAGTCATGTGGACAGACTCAGTACCTCCTGGTTAGTCAGAGTGGTGCAGGCAGTGGCGATAGCTGAGACCATGCAGACATCTTCTCCTTCCTAGGTACAGTGTTATTCTGTGAGGATATGGGCTGTGTTAGGTTGGTTGGCCTCCAGCCAGGAGGTGACATTTGCAAAACAGCACCAGCTGCAGCAGTAGGAGTGGAATTTTTGCTTGCCTTACACTTCCCAGGGTGGATACTATGGTTTCTCAGACAATGGGTGGGACCATATAGTTCCTAAGAGTTTCTGTCCTTTGTGTTAAGCTACCAGGGCTGGGATGGGCAAAGCTCTGTGGGGTAGTGTCAGGTGGGTTTGCACTCTGAGTCTCCATGTGCAAGGCAAGCAGCAGACCCTTTGGGTGTTGAGGAATGGGAGCAGTTCTCAGGCCACTGGGTTGGTGTTCCAGAGGGGACTGTTGCTGCCTCTGCTCCACTCTGCTTCATGCAGGAAGTGAACCCCATACAGGCAGCAGTTAGCCCCACACGGATCCCACCTACTTGGTGAGGGGTTCCCACAGTGTTTTTCTGGCAGCAGTGGACTAGGTTCCAGTCAGCCTGCACTCAGAACTCTCATCTGCCCCAAGTCATAAGCTTTTCCCATAGATATAGCAACTGTGGCTTTCAGGCCATGCACCTTTCCATCCACTGCAAAGCTGGGCACTGGGCTCCTGCACTCATGGCGCCTGCATTTCTGGCTGCAGCCTGCTTTTCACTCTTCCCTGTCCTGGCCCTGGCCAAAGGAGTTTGTGCCCACTCAAAATTAGGCTGGAGGCCTCTTTCATCTTGTGTTCACTGCCTGAACTTTTTGGATGTCATCCACAGGGCTCCCTTTGAGGAACAATAAGCAATGGCTTCCCTCAGTTTGTGCTGAAAACTGGGAGTGCATACAAGGATCTTCCTGCTGCTGCTCCTAGTTTTATATTCCATGATCCTCCCCAAGTCAGTTTCTGCACTAGGTAGGGTTAAAGTCTTCCCCTGTGGCCTGGACTTTCAGGGTCCCCAGTGGAGGTGTATATCCTGGAGGCAGTCAGTCTCTTCCCATTTCACACTCTGGGGACTCACAGTCCTTCACCTAACTAATGGTGTAGACTGCAGCCTCCTGCCTCCTTCAAAAGCCCTGTAAATTCCTTCAGTTTTCCTGTTCAGTTCCTGTGTCACTTCTTGAAAAAATGTTCACTGTGTCTGGTCTTCCTTCTAAGCTAATTTTACTTAGGTGACCATAAATAACATAGATTTTTTTTCAGGTTTTGAAAAATCCCTGACAATACATAAATTGTATATATTATTCTATATTTTTTATTAAACATTTTGTTTTTGAGATCTATATAATACCTGAACTTTATAAAATTGGTCACGTGTTTTTAAAACAAACATCAATAGCTAATAAATGGACTCTACCGCATTATTGTTAAAAAACAGCATCAAGCAGGTGAATTTGCTGCAGGCAAGAATTATGAAAAGAACTCAACAAGAAGCATGACTGAACTGTGAAACCAAATGGAAAGGGCAAAGATGCAGTGTTCCACAATAATGATAATCATTATAAAAATGCTGACTTACAGCATATTTTAGAGGCCAGCTGCTAGAGAAAGCATTTGATTCTTTCTCTCACATGCTGTAATGGATGGAGTCTCCTGGGGTAGTGATCCAATTTGCCATATCCTCAGGCTGGTTCTGTCCAGGGCTTGAAATGAAAAGTTTCCCCATTAATGGCAGTCCACCCACGCCATCCATAATTGGAAGTACAGTGCAGCCACCTCTTGGAGGCCTCCCACTGGTGCACAGAGATGGAAAGGGATATATTGCATGTGGCCCATCTGACCAGCCTCTGTCTCAGATACTGTCCTTTGGCGAACATAATGTATAATGGATTCAGTTTCAGTGTAGATGCTATAAAAGACCAGGGACCTGACTTTCTTATGTGTAAAAGGGACAACAGTCCCACTCCAAAATATTAACAGGTACGTGGGAAAACTGGTATATGTCTATCATTTTACCAGCAGCAAATGTATTTCTACAGAATGAATAAAGTAGTTCTATTTGCCTTCAGTTTTATTTCCTGGCTACAGTGTTGAGACATATGCCATTCCAAGCAATGATACATGAATTACCTACATCTCATATTTCAGAGACCCTTATTAACTCAGAAATTGAATTTTAGGGTTTTTTTTTTGGTGTTTTATAATTTTTGACTCAGATTTTCTACTCTCCTTGAATTTGAGTTACTGAAATGTGGGAGAAAAGATCCCTAAATCATTTACTTGAGTTAAAATTTCAGACACTATAATTTTCCATTCAAATGTAGATAAACAGGATGATACCCCATATCTTATCATTGCCCTAAAAATTTCTAGTCACCCTTCAAATTATATCTCAAACTTGAACTCTTTCAAAATAACTGCTAAGGTCTCTACAGCCTTGCATAGTAAGTATGCTTCCTCTGAGCTCCTATAGCATTTTGATTTTGTGATATTTTTATTTTATAGCAGTTTTCATTTTCCATCTTAGAATCATGAGCATATTTTGTATAAAATGTATAACTCCTCTATCTTATATTTTATATTGCTTGTAGGAAGAAACTCTGTCAAATTAATTTTTCTATCTTCTACAGTATCTATCACAATGCCAGACACATAGTAAGCACCAGATAAATATAAATTGATGAAATGTATGAGCAAATAAATGAATGCCCAAGGATAGGCTTTTAAACAACAGTAATCTTAAAATGCATGCAAAATATTTAGTCTTCTTAAATGAAATAATGTATTCAAATTGATTATCAGCTTAAATGGTCTATTATATAACTCTAAGATTTTAAAGTATAGATAACATTTAAAAAAATATGACCTGTAAATATGTAATAGTCAATATCAAGAGTATTTACATTGACATATTTTTCTCTCTGTCTCTCTCTCTCTATATATATAATTATATATATATGTATATATGTTTTGAGAGAATGAGAGAGACCAATCAAAGGGTAAAGAGAGAGCTAACTAATGTAAATGGAGTGCCTATTGCATGAAAATTACTCAGTTACTCAAATAAATTCTTTTGTTACATCATTTATTCTATACTTAAAATATTTGCTACATCATTTATTCTATACTTAAAATATTTGCTACATCATTTATTCTATACTTAAGCCTTTATAAGCCTTAACGTAAAATATTTTAAGTGTAGAATAAACAACAACATAGAGTAACAATACAGAATTTTTTGTGGAATTTGCAGTAAATCAGACCTAAGCCCAGTCCCTGAGGCACATTTTCTCAATTAGCATTAGTAATAGTCTGTACCTCTTCAAATTGTGAGGATTATAGAAAATGATATATACTTAGGAGAGTTAATACTCAGAAAGTACTAAGTACTAAGTATCATGCTTTATAAAACTATATTTTAAGTATAGAATAACTACTTATTCTAGCCCGTAAAAGTTACTTATTCTGTAGCCAGTAAAAGTTCCCAGTTTAGCTAGTAGAAAAAATTGCATAAAACTTCAGTACCATGTTTGAGGTCACATGGCTCTTAAACAGCACAAAGCACAAATTTATTAAGCATAAATAAATGAAACATCAGTAATTTCTCTTAGAATCACATCTATCAGAAGATTATTAATTTTATAATTAGAAAGATGTTAACAAAAAGTAATTTGTCAGTATTTCCAGAGTGTGAAATTTCTGGGACAATAGTTTGAAAAGACTAAAGACAAATTGAATTTATGTGAACTGAAGTTATAAATTTGCTCTTTTTGTCAATGTTAAGAAAGAACATTTTCTTCATAAGCCATAAATATTCCATGACACACCAGCTTTTGCTGTTCTTGCTGTTGAGAAATAATTATAGATCTTAGAACACACTAAGTATGCATATGAGAGCAAACAGTGAATTTGATGCACACAGTATCTTTAGTGAAGCTTTACTGCATATTTGTGGTATGGGCTATTTGGATTGACTTTGGATCCAGTCTCTGTTAACTATATAATTGTATACTCATCCAAAATTTCCTGGGTAACTAGATCAATCTTGCTTATTTTTTGAAATATGTATATAAATTTGCACATTTGCATCTGGAAAGTTTACAAAATCAGGAACCTAATGTAAATGGATGAAATAATCTGCTAATGAGAAGCTCAAAACAATGAATAAAGAACCATTTCAGCAGAGCAATTGTGTTTATATCTTTGATTATTTCATCTTTGAATATCTTTGATTGTTTTATTCAAGCACACACTTAATCATTCTAACTTCAAAAGCTAATGATACAATGTGTTAGTGATATTAATAATACACTATGGGGGAATGGAAGAACATTTTTTGAGACCTGCCATAAAAGGACAACATAAAGTAGTTTGTGAAATTTTCAGTAAATCAGACCTAAGCCCAGTCCATGAACCACTATTTTCTAAATCGGTATTAGTAATAGTCTCTACCTCTTCAAACTGTGAGGATTATAGAAACTGATACATGGATAATAACATGCTTAGCAGAGTTAATACACAGTAAATAGTAGTTAATTTTTAAAGAGATAGTTTTCTACATTTAAAGAATTTCCAGAAAACTGATTAATAGTAGAACAACTTCATTTAAAGATTGCTGATCACGTATAAGGTAAATTATATCAATAAATGAGTGAATTATATCCATATGGAATCCTGGAAGGCAGTGGACATTTTTATTTATTTATTTATTTTACTGTTTATCCATTGGCTATGATTCACACCTGCTATCCATGATATTCACTTGACTTACACCTCCATTCTGTGAAATTCTTACATGTTGTTTTCTTTTCTCTTTTTGAGAAAATTCCATCTCATTCCATGTGAATTCTTTGCTCATGTTGCCCCTCTTACTTTTTCTGTTTGATCATCTTCCCCTTGGAAGGGACTGCCTTGTGGTCCCTTTTGCCTTCGTTCTCTTATATTCCCATTTTCATTGCCTTTATTCCCTTTAAATTTATTATGACATCTTCTTTCCTGATGTTTACCATAAATCAATTTAATTTACCTTTTTAAAGGTAAGTTTGTCTTCTCTTTTGTGGGTGCTTTTTCTACCCCTTAAATATAGGTAAATCCAAAAAGCTACTTTTGCCCCTTGTTTTTCTAATTCTACAAGTTTATCCTGAGAGGGACTACTCACTGGTTTAACTAACTCTTGCTTTCTTGACTCTGACATCTTTAGCCCAGTCTTTTCTCCTAGACAACAAACTTGTATTATTCAGCGGTCTTTAGAGAGGCAGAAGCAATGGGAAACATATAAATATATGAGAGAAAATTTATTATGGGAATTTACTTGCACAGTTATGGAGACTGAGAAGTCTTATATGTAGTCTGCAAGCTGGAGAACCAGAAATGCTGGTATTGTAATTCAGTCTAAAGACCCGAGGACTAGGAGAGCTGATAGTATAAGTACTGGACTTCAAAGGTACAAGAATCAGGAGCTCCAATGTCCACGAGTAAGAGAAGACGAATGTCCTGGTGCCAGGAAAGAGAAAAAAAATTGCTCTCCCTCTGCCTTTCTGTTTTATCTTGGTCCGCAACAGACTGGATGATGCCTGCCCATACTGGTGAGGATGGGTCTTCTTTACTCAGTCTACTTATTCAAATACTAATCTCTTTTGCAAAGATCTTCACAGAAATGCCCAAAAATAATATTTTTCCAGCTATATCTGGGCATCCTTTAGCCCAATCAAGTTGACACATAAAATTAACTGTCATATGATTCTTCTTTTCAACTCCCTCTAAATATCTCCATGTTGACACATCAAAGACATTTTTAACTCACTATTTGAAAAGCCCCTTATTGTCACTAAGTTGTCAACACCCAGTTACTCAAGCTAGAAACCTGGTAGTTACCCTCAACTCTTCCTTCTCTCACACCACACATGTAATCAAATTCAGCTAAATAGTTTTGAAACTTCCCACCTCTCTATGTCAACTTTGTCAGGCTCATTCTTTCCTTATCTGGACTTTTTCACTTAAGATTCTTAGGACTGCAATCAATAGAATATGTTTTGTGCTTAGTTGAGCACTTCATAAAAAATATAGACTGCTTAACAGCCAAGTCTCTTAAAGAGAAGGGATAAGACAGCTCCAGGAACTCCAGAAAGAGATTTCTGTTTTTTCTCTTTGGGATTATAGTATTTGAAGAAGTGTAGCTGTTGTAACAAACAAAAGCATAATCATATCTCCAGCAAAAAGAATTTTATCTCTCATAGAAAATCCAGAATGAGTATTCCCCAATATTTAATTTGTGTCAAGTGGTGAAATGGGAAAGAACATGGAGGGTTGTACATGGTCAATTATGGGCAAGCCTGGTATAACGTCTAAAGCCACACATAATGTCCATTAATATTTCACTAATTGAAAATCAGTCACATGGCCACAAATATCAGTAAGGGAAGCTGGGAAGTGTTTTCTAGCTGTGTGCAAGGGAAAACAGAGACTAGGCTTGGTAATCAGCTAGTAGCTTCTGCCCGAGCTTACCTTTCTGCCACTGTGTTTATATCTCAACCTTCCTTCCGTGACAAGAACATGCTCATCCCCTCTCCAGGAGAGACAATTCAAAGCCTCCTCTAGCTCAGTTTCTCAGGTCCTTGATTGATGCGAAATTCTTAGTATCAGGACATAAAATGACAACATCTGTAACCCTGCTGTGCGCACCCTGTATAAGATGGCACAGAAACAGGAACAACAAAATAACTCCCATTAGAAAATGAAAGAATAAAAGATACATAGCAGACATGTACTGTTACAATTATGAGTTCTTGCTGGGCAAAATTTGCGAAGGCCCTACCATGGCTGCCTGGCTCCTTGATTAGATCCTGATTATTGTATTTGGTTAGAAGAAAATTCTTATCGGTGACACCTAAATTTATTCTCTTGTTTTGTTTTGTTAACTTGTACATTATCTTTTAAGGCTCTAGTTGTAGTGGACCTTGAAAGTATATGTTCCATTGGGACTTTTGCTGTTTTTGCAGTCTTTTTCCTGGTTAATAGTTTAGGTAGTACTGAATGTTGTTTTAAGACTGAACAATGAAAAATGTTTTAGTTCAAGGTCAAGGGTTCTTTCTAATATTATACAATTCTCTCAGAAACCAATATTGCTTCCTACATATTGTTTCCAGAAATCCTATATGCTAGTAAACATCTCCAGAGTTCTTTTCTAGGTGCAATGACCAAGCCTGATGTAGTTCTTGGTTTCCTAGTTTCTATTGATTTTTTCTTCTAAATTTAATGGTGGCCATATTAAAGCCATTTGAGATAGTAGGGGGGAAACCCTGTAAATCTGATTTTTTGCTGCATGGCTGTCACTTGCCTGGATGAGAAGTCTTGGGGCTTTTTGAGTCTTGTCTTTTCTAATTTGAAGTCCAGGTGAAGTTAACTTTGCCAACTCTGCAAGACTCATGCTCTGGATATTCTCCATTCTATAATCATCTTGGCTTAAAAAACTGTAACTTCTTACTTTATTTCTTGTAATGCCATGTTAAAAGAAGCCAAGAGAAGCCAACATATACTTACCTACTTTTAGAGGTCAGGCCTACTAGCCTTCCGAGCAACTGTAGACATATGTTTGACCAATTATGTTCCCTCTACATAAGAAGATTCTTCAGTTTTCCAGCCTGTGCTGCGCTAAGTGCTGGGACACTGGGGTTGTTCACCCAACTCCCACCCTCAGATTGTGAAGAACTTCATTGGAAGAGCTTAATTTACTCATATTAATATCTGTCATAACGAATCAATGTATTTCACAGTTTACATACTTAATATTTTTTGTACAAATGAATCACATGGGCCAAAGAACTAGCCATTATATCGCTGAATAGACCATGATGAGGATTTTTATCTATACTTAACTATTCTGTGATTGTTTTTTCAACTGTAAATTGAAGAGGTTGAATAAGTCACCTGCTAACTGAAGTGTTCTACATTTCTAATGATTTATGCTTGTTCTCTATTCCTTTCACATTTGGACAACTTCCACATAGAAGAGGAAACAAAAGTGAAGAGCAATGCAGGAACTAACACATACATTTTCCTTTCCCTTTTTTCCTATCTTTTTTCATTCATTTAAAGGCCTCTATTTTTTTCTCTTGCCAAATTCTGTAAAAATGAGTAAAACATCATCCATGTCTTCAATGAACTCTCGTAAAAGTTACGAATACAGCATTAATACCAAATTGTATATCTCGACATCTTATGTGCTATGATACTGATTTCTGCAAAGTGTTATGGAAATAAAGATTTTATCTTCTTAAAGGGTATTAGATAAAGAATCAAACAGATGGAGAACAGCTGAGCTGGGCTTTGAAAAATCTGTGAGATTTAATAGAACTAAAATTATGGAGCAGGGCATTGCAGGCCAAGGAACAGCTTTCAGAAAGGACATAAAGTTATGCAAATGAAAGCCTTATTTGTTTCAGAATTAAAAATTCATCTAGGGTATGTAAAGTACTTTTTTTCCTTTTTTGTTAAGAGTGGTAAGAGATAAGATGGAGAAGTTGACATAAACTTAGTTTTAATCCTTGTTGGTTGAGAAAAAATATTTGTGACTGAAATTTATTTCCTGCTGAAGACCTTCAAAGACTAGTTTTGATCCATTACTCATTTTTTAATTTTTAGTGAAAAATTTTAATTTTTAGTGAAATCTTTGATTTCATTTCTTTTCATATAAAACTTATAAGAAATTCTTGGAGGCTCATTCTAAGATTAACATCTAAGGTACTGACACACCGCATTGCATTTTCAAGGCAACATTTGTAAATCCAAATTTCCTACTTTTTAATGCCCAAGTGAAATTGCAATCACTTAGCCAGCACTTCTGTTACAAAAGAAGAAGGAGTGGGTGGTAAGTTTTCAGCAGTTCTAAAGAAAAATAAAGGAAGTGTTTTCTCCCAGAAGCTCACTGAAGAAGTGGCATGAACATCCAGGAAATGATTCTAGAATAGGGGAACGATGCCTGAAGATTAGGGATGGGTGTTTAGAATCTCTGGCACACAAAGCATTTGTTAAGGCAGGATCAAAGTTGTCATGCCAGGTGTAAAGTCAAGAGTTGAAAGACTCGTATAATAAGTGTTCCACAATACTGATTATCTTTGTTTTCTTTTGGCTTATCCTATTTTGGGAGTGCTACAGTCATCTATCTTGCAAACCTGCCTCCTATTTCTAATTAATTTTAGACTACAGTCTCAAGAGCCCATTTTCTTCTCGCCTACTAGGAGACTGATAAATATTGGAAGGCATTTGGCCATCTCAGCCTATGACCATTAGGAAGCAAGTCTTCTGGGATGCCTTAGTGCTGTTGGCTGGCAAAAGCCAGATGGAAAATAAACTGCTTCAGAGACTCAGGGCTAAGCAATGGAATTACATTCTCAAAGGGAAGAGAAAAGAAACAGAGCTAAATATCAGGCTTTGGCATTCACTTTGCACTTTTAAACCATGCATGGTGAGAGTTGCTGTGGGATAGGACAATATGTTTGTAAGAAGGTAATATCAGAACTGTACTCAATTTGCTCCACATCAGTAGTCTCCATTAGACTTCAGGCATTCCCTACACAAATTGCATTTTCTTTAATGCAATATGTATTCTTACTGGCTTGACATTTGAGATTTTTAGTATTAATCTGCTTCGCATTCCTTTTTCATAAAATAGCAGCCCCAGGATAATCCATTTCTAAGATCCTACCCCTCTAATGGCCTGTGGTTCCATTGGCTGGTGGGATGTGCCTATGTGTGCTTTCTGATGACCTGATGAGGGTGGGTGAAATTTCATCTCTCTTGGAAGTTTCTGGACAGATTTTTGTGCTTGAAAAAGTTTCAATGATCCAACAAAATTAATTTCCTTAATAAAAACACCTATGATTATAGTACTGAACAAACAAAAACTGGTCTCCATTCACACTTATTTTCTGTTTTGTAGGAAATTTTCCAACTGCTTAAATTGTAAGATGAGCTCATAGCAAACTCAGTATTTTTCATGACTCTTCACTTGCAGTCTTACTTGTTCTCATGAACAGTTGCACACACTCATATGCCAACTACACACATACACACACATATATAAACACCATTCTAAGGGAAAAAAAGAATAGCAATGGGCAAATTACATATGTATATGTATACTTCAGCTGTGATCATATATTTTCAACAACATATCATATATATATATATATATATATATGTATCAGAACCTATTCAATGTTTTAATGTCTCAAATTCATGATTTATAAATAGACTAACTTCTATTGATGTATCTGTTATCCTAACCAGAGCTTTAAGAAAACTGAAGACAATGAATTAGTATTTTCAGTGGCTTCTTATAGTTTGAATTTATCAGTCAAGTAGAGTAACAAGTATCTGTTCCTGATTGAATCTGCAGTATCTAAATTGGCCTTTTGTCATAGTTAATTCCACTAGAAATAACATTTTAAGTGTAGCTCATTATTTACAACTGAGTACTTAATGACGAATAAAAAAGAAATAAAAATTGTCTTATATGGAGACAAAAAGAAAGTAGAAATGAAAGATCGTAGCTCTGCTATTCACCAACAGCTACCAAGCTGAGAATCAAATCAAGAATTCAAGCCCTTTAACAATAGCTGAAAAACAAACAAACAAACAAAGGAATGTATTTAACCAATGAGGTGAAAGACCTCTACAAGGAAAACTACAAAACACTGCTGAATGAAATTATAGACAACACAAACAAATCCATGCTCATGAATGGATATAATCAATATTGTGAAAATGACCATACTGCCAAAAATAACCTACAAATTCAATGGAATTCCCATCAAAATTCCACCATCATTTTTCACAGAACTAGAAAAAGCAATCCTAAAATTCATTTGGAACAATTAAACAGACCACATAGCCAAAGCAAAGCTAAGCAAAAAACAAATGTGGAGGCATCACATTACCTGGCTTTAAACTATACTATAAAGCCATAGTCACCAAAACAGCATGGAGCTGGTATAAAAATAGGCACGTAGACCAATGGAACAGAATAGGGAACCTGGAAATAAAGTTAAATATTTACAGCCAAATAGTATTCAACAAAGCAAACAAAAACATAAAGTGGGGAAAGGATACCCTATTCAACAAATGATGCTGGAATAATTGGCAAGACACATGTAGAAGAATAAAACTGGATGCTCCTCTCTAACCTTATACAAAAATCAACTAAAGATGGATCAATAACTTAAATCTAAGACCTGAAACTATAAAAATTCTAGAAAATAACATCATTAAAACCCTTCTAGGCATTGGCTTAGGCAAAGACTTCATGACCAACGACCCAAAAGCAAATGCAGCAAAACAAAGATGAATAGATTGGACTTAATTAAACTGAAAGGCTTCTGCACAACAAAAGAAATAATCAGCAGAGTTAACAGACAATCCACAGAGTGGGAGAAAATCTTCAGAATCTATACATCCAACAAAGGACGAATATCTAGAATCTACAAAGAACTCAAACAAATCAGCAAGAAAAGAAAACAAACAATTCCATCAAAAAGTGGGTGGCTAAGGACATGAATACACAATTCTCAAAGGAAGATATACAAATGGCTAACAAGTATATAGTAAAATGCTCAACATCACTAATTATCAGGGAAATGCAAATCAAATCACACGCAATATCACCTCATTCCTGCAAGAACGGCCATAATCATAATCATAAAATCAAAAATAATATATGTTGGCATGGACATGGTGAAAAGGGAACACTTTTCCACTCTTGGTGGGACTGTAAACTAGTATAACCACTATGAAAAACAGTGTGGAAATTCCTTAAAGAACTAAAATTAGATCTATCATTTGATGCAGCAATCCCACTATTAGGTATCTACCCAAAGGAAAAGAAGTCATTATACAAAAAAGATACTTGCACATGCATGTAATTTGTAATTGCAAAAATATGGAACCTGCCCAAATGCCCATCAATCACCAAGTGGGTAAAGAAAATATTATATAGATATGCACATATATATAAAATATATACACACACACATACATACATATAGATGTATACCATGGAATACTACTCAGCCATAAAAAAGAATGAAATAATGGCATTTGCAGCAACCTGGATGGAATTGGAGACTATTATTCTAAGTGAAGTAACTCAGAAATTGAAAAGCAAACATCTTATGTTCTCACTCATAATTGGGAGCTAAGCTATGAGGAGGCAAAGGCATAAGAATGATACAATGGACTTTGGGGACTCAAGGAAAGGGTGAGAGCGTAGTGAAGGATAAAAGACTACACATGGGGTACAGTGTACATTACCAAAACCTCAGAAATCACCCCTAAATAACTTTTTCATATAATGAAACACCACCTGTTCCCTCAAAAATCTATTAAAATAGAAAATAAATTGAAAACGAAAAAAAAAAGTTTAAGGTAAAAAAACAGAATAAGGAAGAACAAAAGACAGTTTCAAATTTTACATTTATTTAAATTAAATAAAGTAACTGAGGAAATAACAAAAACCCCAAAACTGTAAACTCTGACATCATAAACACCCTTGTAGTTCATTTAAATTGTATCATTAAGACTTTGTTTTAAACATATTTATTATGGACACTGTCAGAATTACAAAGGAATATTGATTCACTGAAATCACTATATAGTAAAAAGAGTAAGAAAAAATAAAGTTTAACATGTAATCAAAAACATATTTTGGGCAATACTGAATGCATTGTTTTTTTTTTTTTTTTGAGACTGTTGATATGTCACTGGTCACCCAAGAATGCCTAAACCACACACTCTTCCTTCATTTCTCCTCTTCCAGGAGTTCCCCTGAAAGGATATTATTTTTAAGAAAAACAGGCTGTGTATGGTGGCTCACGCCTGTAATCACAGCACTTTTGGAGGCAGAGGCGGGCAGATCACCTGAAGTCGGGAGTTCGAGACCAACATGATGAAACCCCCGTCTCTACCAAAAATATAAAAAGTTAGCTGGGCATGGTGGTGCATGCCTATAATCCCAGCTACTCAGGAGGCTGAGGCAGGAGAATCGCTTGAACCCGGGAGACAGAGGTTGCAGTGAGCCGAGATCGCACCATTACACTCCAGTCTGGGCAGCAAGAGTGAAACTCTGTTTCAAAAAAAAAAAAGGCCAGGCACGGTGGCTCACGCCTGTAATCCCAGCACTTTGAGAGGCCGAGGTGGGCGGATCATGGGGTCAGGAGTTCGAGACCATCCTGGCCAACATGGTGAAACTCCGTCTCTACTAAAAATGCAAAAATTAGCTGGGCATAGTGGTGGGTTCCCAGCTACTCAGGAGGCTGAAGGAGGAGAATCGCTTGAACCAGGGAGTCAGAGGTTGCAGTGAGCCGAGATTGGGCCACTGCACTCCAGCCTGGCACCAAAATGAGACTCTGTCTCAAAAAAAAAAAAAAAAAAAAAATTGCAAAGTGAGATATAAAGTTCTACTTTATTAATCACTGGACAAGTTCCAGGTAACTCCCAAAGACTGTATCCGGTGAAGGTTGGATTAGAAATTGGGAATCAAGTTTTAAGTGACACATTCAGCTTGCAGTGTATTGGTAAATTGCTTGGTTTAACACCTGATTGAAAGAGATTAACAACCACCTTGCAGCTTATGCATGGTATAAAGTATAAGGAGAGGCCTTGTCTTTTGTGCCCTGTGGAGACAGATTCTATTTCATTTGCCTACTTATGGTCATAGATAGCAAAATTAGACAGTATTTTTCATGGCCGTTGATCTTTAAAGGGCAGTAATCCAGCACACTAGGAAAATGCCACTTTTAACATTTTTCTAGACTCAAAGAGGGTATAAATGTTTCCTCTGCATGAGCTAGGTTCCAGGAACAAGGAGAGGATATTCAGCATGCTTTTACCTATAGCAAATTAGAAAAGAGAGACTGAACATTCTAAATGGAGAGAAACGGCATGGACCAAATCATGAAAATAAAAGTGATGTATCTTGCTGGCAGCAATCAGTCGGTGAAATTCCGTAAAGGTCTCAGACTAAAAAGGTGACAGATGATCACCCTTCTGTGTCAGCACACACTGTGTTTGTTGGGTGGTTGCAAAAGGGTCAAAAAGGGCTGTCTCTCCCAAACTATCTTCCCTGTTCAGAGACTCTTTGATACGCCTTGAAGTGCATCAAAGCCTTTACTTGCACAGTTAGAACTACTGTTTCCTTTGTACATATCAGTGGAGAAAAGACATGGACTTAAACACAAACTTAGGCTTAAGTTAGCATTTGCAAAGCACTTAAAGGATCGGGAAAAAAATATCAACAACAAAATATTGGGCAGGAACGATACAGGGTTACTTACGCTTTATTTTGCCAAGAACCTACATTAAAATAAACAAGAAATGTACGTATAATAATAATATCATTATGGAATGTGTGTTTTGGCTATATTGTGGATAGAATTGGTTTGATCCGTGAATTCATATTTGAACCAGTTGACAAAGTTTTCCCTAGATAGCTGAACTTTGCATTTTGCTTGGCATATGGAGTATAAATATTCATGTTTCTTTAATCCAAGCAGTAAAATATGATGAAAAGAAAATTATGAGCAAAATAAATGTCAGCTAGAATACAAATTCTTAGTCAATGCTGAAGTTTTTTCTTAGAAATTCTAGCTACATACTTGCCAGGGTATTTGGAAAATGAAATAAGATTTCAAAGGTACTCACGATGTTTAAACACTAATGATAGATCAGTAAATGGTAACTTGATGCTAAAAAAAGAAAATCTGGATGAGTATCTTTTCATAAATCATAATTAAGATAGTACTTGAGAATCAGAAACCAGTTGATCACTTTCCATGTTTCTATAGAAATATCATTTTAATAAAAAATCAACTCGGAAGCACCTGGAACACAAAAATGTTAAGTAGCAGTGAACAATTTGTCAGAAATAATTCTCAAGGAACTCTAATTTCTGTCCCTGTCTAAATAATTTACCTACTAAATGGTGAGCAGTTGGCTCACAAAAATGGTATCAATTTGTGTTTTAATAAAGTAGAATTAATCAACATAATTAATATATAGTCAAGGTAAACATAATGAAACTTTGATGCACAAGTTTTAAATTGTATTTTATACATGTAGAAATCACAAAAATTAAACACATTTTAAAAGTAATATTATTATCTTCTAACAAAATATAAATTTGGATAGAGATGACAGATTTCTTTAAAACTTTAACTTGATTGGTAGAAATAGTGATGTTTGGAAGAAATTTTAAACAATATTCTGTACATTTGTAATTTATTTTGTCTGTGCAAAAATCCAGATTACAGCATAAACACAAAATGCATTTTTATTTCATGTATCTGTTATTTTAGTGTCAATTGTTAAACAGTGCTGATGACTTAGGTTGTGCAGATGTTGATGTTATTCTGGGCACAGAACTCTGGGAGAAGCATAGATGATACCATAAACTATAATTCTTATTTGTTCTTATTTAGTCCTTTATTTGATTATGTCTCTCCCTCAAATTCTCATATATTAGGTTGGTACAAAAGTTATTGTGGTTTTTGCCATTGAAAGTAAACTTTTGCACCAACATAATGCATTTCTCTCCATATTCACTGGTCTTGAAAGTAAGCCATATTTTACCTCCCACAATTCTGTCTCCCATTGGTAATATTCTATATTTTCATAGTAATCTAATGCTTGAAAAGTGTTAAGACCATTATTGTAATGTAATGTACCCAATCTCCCTGTTATTCACTCCACATTATACATTTTAAATAAATGAGAAGTTACATGACTTGACCAAGTTCACACAGTAAAAGATGAAATATGGTCATCATTCTAGGTTTTCTTATTAGAGCTCCATTGCCTTTCCCTTCCATTACGTTAACCTTTAAGCTCCGGTCTTGGAAATGGAGGCGATGAAGGAAGTAGCCTTTCTCCAACCTGAAACATGGGGGTCTGGAAAAACCTACTCAGTCTACATTTTGTCAGTTCATAGGTGCCACCTAGATGTAAAGAGAACGGGAAAAAAATTATCGTGTTCCATTTTTTGTCTTTAAAATATGTGTGTTTTGGAGAGAAATGAAACAACTGTTCTTCTAATGCTTGTATTCAAAATATAAAATATGAAAATTAAAATATGTTAACAGAAAAAAGTTAATTATTAACCATTAATATATCTTCTCTTAATGTTTACTTTGAACTTTTCTTTCACATAAGCTTGGGTTTGCCAATGGAGTTTGCCCAGTTTTTCAAGATTTCTGCTCCATACATTTTAGCTAATTTTTTTTTCTCTCTGAAAGTAAGGATTCTGTTAAAAGATTAATTGGGAAGCCATTAGGCTGGGGAAGCTACAGTGCCTGGAGTTTCTACATAAGCAAAGCAAACCCAACTCAGTTGGAAGGTCATATTCTTTGGCAGTCAGAAACCACCAACGAACTTTTAGAAAGGATTCTCCCACTGACATGATGCAAATAAATTTACTGCAGTATTAGCCAATAGAAGATGTTCTTTGCCTTGCTTCCATATTCACCTTAAAAGTCTTCCCCTCATGCCCCTTTGGTGGAGTCTCTGACCCCCTTGTGGTCGGAGCTGCCCAATTCATGAATTGCTGTCTGCTCAGATAAACTCTTTAATATTTGAAGGTACCTCAGTTTATCTTTTAACACGTCTTTCCCTATTGTTGACATGCTTAAGCTCTGTATCATTTAACTCTGTTCTTTCTCTTGAAATTTGTTCTGAGTGCCTTTTGAAAGAATGATATAGCATTTGATTATATTTCCATCTTGACTTGATTCTTTATGACTCCAGAATCCTTTAACATGCAACTTCTTCTGGATGACAAACTCATTTTTGGCATTATAAAAGCATAGGAGCCGGGTGCTGTGGCTCAAGCCTGTAATCACAGCACTCTGGGAGGCCAAGGTGGGTGGATCACTTGAAGTCAGGAGTTCGAGACCAGGCTGGCCAACATGGTGAAACCCCATCTCTACTAAAAATACAAACATTATCTGGGCATGGTGGTGGGTGCCTGTAATCCTAGATACTTGGGAGGCTGAGGCAAGAGAATTTCTTGAACCTAGGAGATGGAGGTTGCAGTGAGCTGAGATCATGCCACTGCACTTCAGCCTGGGCAACAGAGTAAGACTCCATCTCAAACAAAACAAAGCACAACAAAAAAAAACAGCATAGGGATTATAGAACATAGAATACCAATTCTAAAAAGGGGTTTTATCACCTGATGTGGTTTAGCTACACAATGTTAGCAACTTTTCATTCTCCATGTGAGTCTTTAGAAATTGTTGAAACATAGATGTGAATATGAGAAACTCTTAATTTTGAAATAAAATCAAAAGTTTAGACAAAATTCTAACAGAAGTACAGGGAAATGAGTAAAATACTTTTCAAAATTGATCCAATTTTTTTCTTTTCTTTTTTAGATAGAAGTAAAACTTGCATAAAATCAAGAATGTAAACTGAGCATAGTGGTGCGTGCCTGTAATCCTAGTTCTTTGCAGCACCAAGGTGAGAGGATCTGTTAAGACCAGGAGTTTGAAACCAGCCTAGGCAACATAGCAAAACCTCATCTCTACAAAAAATTGGAAAAAAAACAAAAACAAAAACAAAAACCTGTGCATGTTGGAATGAGCCCATTGTCCCAGCTACTCTGGAGGCTGAGGCAGGAGGATCATTTTAGTATGAGATTGCCTTGAGCTATTGAGAGGTGACAATGTGTTAGCAGCCTTCACTCTCAGCACCTCCTTGGCCTCAGAGTCCACTCTGGTGGTGCTTGAGGAGCCCTTCAGCCCTCCACTGCAGTGTGGGAGCCCCTCTCTGGGCTGGCTGAGGCCAGAACCGTCTCCCTCTGCTTGCAGGGAGGTGTGGAGGGAGAGGCCCGGGTGGGAACTGGAGCTGCGGGCAGCGCTCACACGCCAGCGGGAGTTCCCACCGGCGTGGGCTCTGTGGACCCCAAACTTGGAGCGCTGGCCGGGGCCACCAGCCCAGGGAAGTGAGGGGCTTAGCACCTCGGCCAGCAGCTGTGGTGGGTGCCCCAGGTCCCCCAGCAGTGCCAGCCCGCGGGCGCTGCGCTCCAGTTCTCAGCGGCCTCAGCTGCCTCCCTGCTCCCCCCCCCGCAGTGGGCTCCCATGAGGCCCAAGCCTCCCTGATGAGCACCACCCCCTGCTCTGGGGAGCTCAGTCCCATCAACTGCCTAGCAGCTGAGGAGTATGGGTGCATATGGGTGCATGGCAGGGGACTGGCAGGCAGCTCCACCCACCCTCGGCCCCTGTGCAAGATCCACTAGGTGAAGCCAGCTGGGCTCCTGAGTCTAGTGGGGACTTGGAGAACTTTTATGTCTAGCTAAAGGATTGTAAACAGACCAATCAGCATTCTGTGTCTAGCTCAGTGTTTGTAAATACACCAATCAGTACTCTGTATCTAGCTAACCTAGTGGGGATTCAGAGAACTTTTCTGTCTAGCACCCTGTGTCTACCTAAAGGATTGTAAAGGCACCAATCAGCACTCTGTTTCTAGCTCAGGGTTTGTAAATACACCAATCAGTACTCTGTATCTAGCTAACCTAGTGGGGACTTGGAGAACTTTTATGTATAGCTAGGAGATTGTAAATGCACCAATCAGCACTCTGTCAAAATGGACCCGTCAGCTCTCTGTAAAATGGACCAATCAGCAGGATGTGGGTGAGGTCAGATAAGGGAATAAAAGCCAACTGCCTGAGCCAGCAGTGGCAACTTGCTCCAGTCCCCTTCCAGACTGGTGGAAGCGGCGTTCTTTCCGTCTTTGCAATAAATCTTGCTGCGGCTCACTCTTTGGGTCAACGCTGCGTCTAAGAGCTGTAACACTCACCACGAAGATCTGTAGCTTCACTCTTGAAGCCAGTGAGACCACGAACCCACCCACCAGGAGGAACGAACAACTCCAGACATACCACCTTTAAGAGCTGTGACACTCGCCACGAAGGTCTGCAGCTTCATTCCTGTCAGTGTGATCACGAACCCACCAGAAAGAAGCTCCAGACACATGTGGACATCTGAAGGAACAGACACCGGACTACCATCTTTAAGAACTGTAACACTTACCGCGAGGGTCCGCAGCTTCATTTTTGAAGTCAGTGAGACCAAGAACCCACCAATTCCGGACACACTATGTTTGTATCACTGCACTTCAGCCTGGGTGACAGAGTGAGGCCCTGTTTCGGGAAAACAAAAAGTCAAGTACCCTAATCTTAAGTGTAGAGTTTGCTGAATTATTTTGTTTGCTCATTTATCAATAATCCCATATCACAATGTAGGTCAAGTTCAGCACCCTAAACGGCTTCTTTATGCTCTTTCCCATTTGATATTTACCACCAGTGGCAACTACCGTGTTGACTTCTGTTGCCATGGACCAGCTTTGCTGGTTACAGAACTTGATAGCAACTGAATTCTAATATAGACACTCTATCATGTCTGACTTTTTTTTTTTTTGCTCAGTATGTGTGTGAGATTCATCCATTTTTTCACATAACTGTGGTCTGTGCATTCTTACAGAATATAATCTAAAAGCAAAAGACCTGATTCAACATTTACATTGTTTTTACCAAAAACAATGGAAAGATAGTATATGCTAATACTTTCAATTTATGATTACTGAATTTTGAAATTAAGAAAACATGTTTTAGGAAAGTATTTTTAACATGATACATTTACTTGTGTTTCATTTTTTGTTGTTTTATGACTTTTTTATTGTAATAAAGCATTTCCTACTTTACTTTCTCTCCCATGACTAAATTCAGTATTGTCAATTTTACAAAAAAAAAAAAAAAAAAAAAACCCATAAAGGAATTGTTTGCTTCTATAAGTTCTATTTAAAAAGTATATTCATTAGTAAAATGAGGTGTGTTCTTTTATTGATATTATTTATGTAGTAGTTACTGCGAGTGAAATTACCAGCAATTGATGAAATATGGGGTGAAAGAAAATAATTACATCTAGTTTTCATGTTTGGATTATAACTGAATTCTGAAGTGCCCTATGAGTATTATTTAAAATATCTAAGACCATAAGAATTATCAATATTCAATTATTTTGACACAACGACTAAAACTACAAAAAATATAAATTTGTTTATATTAATTATGAAATAACCTTTTTGTCAAAGATTAAAAACAATGATAGTAAACAATGAAAATTTAGACTTGATCAAAATGAGGGAAAAACACAACAGGTATGCCTAAAACTTTACACAATTCAAAATTTGACCTTGAAAAAATTGAACTACTTGGGAAATTGCTCATAAAAAGAAACTAAAAATGAGACAAGTTGTATTTGGTAAAATCAGATGTCATTAAATAAATCACTCTGATTAAATCAGTAAACGTTGTATTGTAAAGATATATTTAGAAACAACTTTATCAAGGAGAATATAATTTTATAAAATTCAAGTGAAAATGAGAACAGTTGTAAGCTACCAATCAGAAAATATTTCTATAGGAAATGATTTAAAATCTGCTTAAAATCATCTGAAAAGATTAAAATGTTTATTTATTTTATGTAACAAAAGTCTAGGTTTAGCTAGTCTGGGGGTAGCATGACAACAATGAAAGGACCCAGCCTCTTTTTATCTTCCAGCTCAAAGATATTCTATAGTTTTATTTATTTTCTCCTCAGGGTGGAAAGATAGCTGCTGTTTCTCCAGCAATCTTGTCCATGTACAAGGCAGGAAAAAACAAGAGAATGTAAAAGTCACAAATGACACTAAAAAATGCAACATTCTAGCTAAATCCAGCCCTTGAAAAGATCTGTTCTGGAACCCCGCCCACGTGTCTTTCTTTTCTATTTCATTGCCCAGAAGTGGATTACATGTCCTAGAAGTAAAACTATCCAGACAAGTGAGTATTATGGTTTTCTGGTGTGGGTAGTAGAGGAGTGTAGGGGAGAAGGGAACTTGGAATGATCAGGGTAACCCATCCAATATCTATCATTCAGTTCCTCTGTTCTCTTTGGCTTCTTGAACAAAGAATTAAATTAATCTAAGGGAGTTCTTTACCTGAATAATTTATATTAAAACTTGCATAAGTCTGTTTAAAATTCTTGTGCTTATAAACAAATTTAAAAATGTTTGTATTGCAAAATGCCAGAGGCGACACTTCTGGTAGTCCAAATGGCAGGAACAAAATGGGGATGAGTTGCTAAATGTATTAGATATTTAAAAAAAAAAAAAAAAAAAAAAAAAAGGTGGGGCGTGACAGCTCAAGCCTGTAATCCCAGCACTTTGGGAGGCCAAGGTGGGTGGATCATGAGGTCGGGAGTTCGAGACAAGCCTGGCCAACATAGTGAAACCTCATCTCTACTAAAAATACAAAAATTAGCTGGGTGTGGTGGCGGGTACCTGTAATCCCAGCTACTCAGGAGGCTGAGACAAGAGAATCTCTTGAACCCGGGAGGTGGAGGTTGCAGTGAGCCGAGATGATGCAACTGCACTCTAGTCTGGGTGACAGAGCAAGACTCTGTCTCCAAAAAGAAAATAAAAAAAAAAGGAGGACTGCAAAAACCTGTTTAGTGATTATCAGTGAAATTATACTAAGGATAATTTTTTAAAAATTCATGGTTTTGGCCAGGCGCGGTGGCTCAAGCCTGTAATCCCAGCACTTTGGGAGGCCGAGACGGGCGGATCACGAGATCAGGAGATCAAGACCATTCTGGCTAACACAGTGAAACCCCGTCTCTACTAAAAATACAAAAACTTAGCCGGGCGAGGTGGCAGGCGCCTGTAGTCCCAGCTACTCGGGAGGCTGAGGCAGGAGAATGGCGTAAACCCGGGAGGCGGAGCTTGCAGTGAGCTGAGATCCGGCCACTGCACTCCAGCCTGGGTGACAGAGCAAGACTCCGTCTCAAAAAAAAAAAAAAAAAAAAAAATTCATGGTTTTAGAATCCATGAAAAACAGTATTTAGAGAAAGAGTGGGGGCCATTGCAAGTGCCATCTTACAGCACTGCATCAAATACTGTTTCAGGGCTACTGATTCCTCCTGAATGCTGATTATCTTTTAGTTTTGTAGCTGTTCAGTGTCCTGTATCATGAATACATAGAGATAATTTTGTTTTAGTTTGTGGTAAACTCAAACTTGCATTACTTTTTTTGGTTAACTTTATGTCAACCTGTGCAGCTTGGCCTTCTCATTTTATCTTTTCTGTCCAATGAAATCTTGCCAAACAGTGTTTGTAGAAATATATTAACTTTATTTTCTTATCTTCATATTTACCCTGTTCTTATCAACCACTCAATTTTCCTTTGTTAAGAATATAATGTTCATGTTTTACCAGTATTTCTGTGGAAAAAGATTTAAAGAAAAAGAAGAAAAAGAATCTAATGTTCTGTACCAATCTATTTCCAGCTCATGTTCTTATTTTTATTTTTATTTATTTATTTATTTTTTCAATTTTACTTTGTTTCTATTTTAAGGTATCTGTGGATTGGTTTTGGCTGCTGCCATAGAGAGAAGCAGATCATTTCTACACTTAATTTTACAACAAATTCATTAGCTCCTTTGGAGATGGTTGTTGAGGATGTGTTACTTTCTATACTGATGGTCATGGATATGTACTATTAATATTTAAATTAAAGTTTGAAAAATTATATGAGGAAATAATATCCATTTCTTAAATTTTAGTGACATCTAATAGCATATATAAACAAAATACTGATATTCGGCTTAAATAATCACTATTTGAAAGGATTATTGAGCTTATAGGGTCAAACAAATTTTTTAAAAAGGCATTTTTACTCCTGATGGATTTTTTTTACCCCAAGTAATAAAGGCTTTTTAGCTATAAAGAGTTACCCCCACAACCAGAGCTTTAATTGGAGGAAACATTCATTCTGACATTAAACAATGTGGTTCTTATGTTGCTACTCATTTGAAGATCTTTAAAAATATCACTTTATATGGAAACATTTATAGTGCCCCTTCCAATGATCAATGGATTGAGAACCCGGAGAGCATAAAATAATGCCAGGGATTTTTAACAAAGGCTATTGATACATGCCTTGCCACTTCAAGGACTGATTCAGTGTCAGGAGGGCCACAATGAAATTGTGGCATCTGAGTGAATGCCTGAAAGAGATGAGGGAGGAAGCTCTGCCAATGCCTGGGAGCAGAACTCCAGTAAGAAGACATAGCAAGTGCAAGGGTCCTGACAGAGAAGCATGCCTGAGTGATAGCCAGGAAACACTGGGTGATTTTGAGTAGAGAAGTGAAAATATATGATGTCGGAGGTCATCCTCACTCCTCTGTTGAGGGTATTCTGAAGGAGGGCTAGGGAGGAATCAGGGAGATGGGTTAGGAGACAAAGCTTTTGTTGTAATCCCAGCTAGCGATGACCATGGCTTGGACCAGCAGGGAAAATGGGGAGAAGTGGTTGTACTCTGAAGATAGAGCCAAGAGGATTGCCTACATGAATAAATGTGGAATCCAGGAGAACTTCAAAGTTTTCATTCCGAGCAAATGACAGGAATGTGTCATTTAGTAACACAAGTAAGGTTATACGTGCCATAGATCTTAAAGTTCAGAGGTTCAGTTTTAGACTTAATGGCTACTAGACATTGCGATGGAAGTACCAGTTATCAGCTGAACATGTGACTCTAGAGTCTGAAGGAAAGATGTAGAGATCTTGAAAGCCTACCAGGAAGAATAAGATGTTTCTATACCCATGAACTCCTCAGTATTTGAGTTTAGTCAGTATTCATGAGGGCTCATTCATTCCTCACTTACTGACTCAAATTTCCTCTCAATGGAAAGTAAGTGTTTTAAAAAATGTTGCTGTGGGTCAGGTGTAGTGGCTCACGCCTATAATCCCAGCACTTTGGGAGGCTAAGGCAGGCAAATCACGAGGTCAGGAGATCAAGACCATCCTGGCTAACACGGTGAAAGCACATCTCTACTAAAAATACAAAAAAAAAATTTTCTGGATGTGGTGGCAGGCTGCTGTAGTACCAGCTACTGGGGAGGCTGAGGCAAGAGAATGATGTGAACCCAGGAGGCGGAGCTTGCAGTGAGCAGAGATCGTGCCACTGCACTTCACCCTGGGAGACAGTGAGACTCTGTCTCAAAAAAAAATAAATAAATAAAATGTTGCTGTGAATCTTCAAATCCAGGATTCAGGAAATTGTCCAATTTATGCTTAAAAGAAATGGACTTTTTGGGGGGCAGAAAGCCCTCAAGGAAAATGAAATATTTAGTAGATGAATATGAGACATGGAGAGAAACAAATCACAGCAAGATTTCTCTATATGTTTTTTCAAGAAAAGTATTATGGGAACTGGCCAGCAGCCCGCAATGCAATGGGGCTCTCTCTTTGCTCCCAGGCGGATAGGCAGGTCGAGAAATAATAGACACACACAAGATAGTGAAAGCTACGTCCTGGGGAGTCACTGCCTTCTGGTCCCATGGTGCCAACAATGCACTGGATATACCAGCATTTATTATTAAGTTTAGTGAGGGCGGGGTAGGTTAGTGAGGGATTTAGGGTCATTTCATTATGAGGTGAGATGGTCACATGGGGATGAAGTAATTCTTTAACATAACATCCGTATGCAGAAGTACAGTATACAGAGATAAGAATTTACAATATAGTGTGTGCATCAGTCATTTCTAATAGAGCCTTAAAACAGGAACAGCAGTAACAGTTGCGGCAAAAGCTGGTTACAAACAATTCATAGAAACAGGACGTGAAGTTTAATTTCTAACAGAGCCTTAAAACAGGAACACAGTCTTTCCATAACCTATGACTAGCAAGATATTAATCAGCAGTAACAGTTGCAGCAAAAGCTGGTTACAAGCAACTCATAGAAACGGGACCTGAAGTTAGACAACCGGTTAGTCCAGAAATTCTCAGAAGGGAGTATGAACCCTAAAGGGGCCTAGAAGAGCCGCGGCAAATGAGGGTGTTTATAGCCCTAGCTTATCCATATGGACAGACACCCCCCATGCGCCCTTTTATATGTTCTCCACGAGGGTCGCATTCCATTCCTAGAGCTATGAACATCTGCTTTTCTGGGATAGGAATCTTGGTGATGTGAAACCTCCCTGACTACACGTCCATTCACAGGCTCTCTGCAGGGGGAAGCACATCATGCGCTGTTGGCTCATTCTGGCAGTCCAACCTGGCATTGTCTTTACACAGTCCTACATGCAATTTTGTATTTACAATAATCAGAAGCATTTCATCTTTTATTCCATAGCAATAGTTTCAGGGGATCTCCCTACAGAAAAGGAGCAAACATAAATGTCAAATAAATGCAGATTCATATCCCTAGTCTATTACTAGGAGTTAATCAGAAACAGCAATTTTCATAGGATATGAACAAATAAGATTAGCTATTACAAAATGCTATGCTGATTAAAACAATTTTTGTTCACTGCTATCTCTTATTCTTAAACTTCAGTGCTCACTGGAAAGAATGAACATTGTTATCATTGTCACTTGACTGACGAGAAATATTGTCTTGGCATGAGAGCTATAGATGTAGAGGGTTAGATCTAATATCATAGCATGTAAGTTGTGGAGGTGGAAATAGATCTGTGTTCTTCCAATTTCCTAGTCATTAAATTGCTGATTAAAATGCTTCTGGGCATGTCGTCCTATGAAACTTTAATTAGAGACCTCATGTTCCAATTTAGGATCAATAGAGTCTAAAATAAACCTTGCTTTTTCTAAAAAAAAAAAAAAGTGCTATTTTACATAGCAGTGCTATTATTATTATTATTTATAGTAACATTTAGGATATTAAAAGTTATAAATGTGGAATAGAATTTTTTTTTAAATGTCACGACTAATCCTTATGATGAGGTGATATGGTTGTTTTGAAACATATCCTTCCCTTAGACAAGATTCAGGCTAAATTAAAATTCTCCTTTCTGGGAATCTGCCCTCAGAATCTGTTCCACAGAGCAGTAGTTAACTCTGCTGTTAACATGGGCTTCAACGTAATTAATGGTACATGTAAAATAAAGCAACATTGTCTTTTAAAATATTGGAGGGAGGTGGGGAAAAAATTGGAAACATTAACATAAAGTTTAAAAGGTTTCTTTACCATATAACTTTGCAGAGTCCTTAGTAAATTAAAGTGCGTGGTAAATACATAAAAGAGAAATAGTCTGAAGTGTTCTCAAAACATATTTAGTCATAAACACGTTTTACTTTGAAGGGAATCTCATGGGAATAGATTCTCATTTGGGGAAAAACTGCTTTAATGTGGACCAAGCCAGGCCAACAAATTCGCAATACAAACCTGGTTGCTGATTGCAACTGTAAAATATGCTGTGGTCTGAGCTAAAAAAAATCTGGTCTTTTTTTTGTTACTCTCTCCGCATAGTTGAGGAATGTTCCTACTTTCAGTCTTAGGCACAATGGTAAAATTTATGTGTGTGTGTGTGTGTGTTTGTGTACATATATTCCAATTAAGTAATTTGTTTGGTTTCATGTACTTTCATCTGAAAAGTTCAGTCCAAAATAAAAAGTAGGGCTATTTTTCTCTAACATTCGTTGGGATTATGGGATTATGTTCAATGGGTCTATGGACTTAAAATTGTATTACTTGTGTGTCCTTGAATATTTTTAAATTAACATATTTATCTTATCTCAGATATACTTTATACTAAATTTAAGCGTATTTACCAATTTCTTATGCTCTAGAATTTTACATTTAAGAGAATTTCTTATTTAGAATCATGCTAGGTAGTTGGTGCTGCTTTTTCCCGTTATTTTTAGTGTCACCAGTTTAAGTGAAATAAGATATAATCAGTGTAGTTTTCACAGGAAGAAAATCCGGTATAATATTAGGTATTAAACTGAGCTATCTATATCATTTATTTTCTAGCTAAGTAACTCTCTAGATATCTGCCTTGGTGAATCTATCTGTTCCTTATGTTCTGCAGTTGAGACTGGAGTCTTATAAAATCTGTGCATTGATTCTTTTTCTCTGCCTAGTCCTTCCATGTCAGTGTTTCCTGAAGTTCTATAAATCAATCTGTGTGTCTCTAATTGTACATGTTGTAAAATTAGAGTTATTTCATCCCTATTCACCCCAGCCATCTCTGATCTTCCTCCGAAATGCCAAATACAGCTTTGGCGCTTGTTATTCCCTCTTCCTGGAATGTTCTTCCCTCAGAAATTCCCAGAGCTCACACTCTTACTTTATTTGGTATTGCTTCCTTAAAGAGGTCTTCCCTCACTTGCTTTATTTTTTATTTTTTATTTTTCTGAGACGGAGTCTCATTCTTTCACCAAGGCTGAAGCACAATGACAAGATCTTGACTCACTGCAACCTCCTTCTCCTGGGTTCAAGCAATTCTCCTGCCTCAGCCTCCTGAAGTAGCTGGGATTACAGGCATGCACTAGCACGCTTGGCTAATTTTTGTATTGTTAGTACGGACTGGGTTTCACCATTGTTGGCCAGGCTGGTCTCAAACTCTTGACCTCAAGTGATCCACCAGCCTCAGCCTCCCAAAGTGCTGGGATTACAGGTAGGAGCCACCACACCCAGCCCTGACATGCTTTTTATATTAGTATACCACCTTGAATTTCTACTCCCTTACAGCATTTCCTTTAAAAAACAATGAGCCTAATTGTTAATACTTGACATTACATTACACGTTTCTTAATTTTTCTTCCCTCACTAAAATATAAATTAATCAACCACAACCCGATGATCATTAGTATGAAATCTTTTTAACATTTTTAAGTATTTTTTTTTTTAATTTTTTTTTCCTTTTTTCCCACAGTCCCTGGAGGGAAAATGGTATGAAATCTTTATCTCCAGCACCATCTGTCTCTAAGCCTCAGACTCATATTAACCACGGAAAGAGAATTCCAACTGGATTTACCTCTTGAAGGTCAAACTCAACATATCATCCACCGAGCTAATTGCCTCCCTGACTCTTTTCCATGCTGTCACTCTTAGTAACGTCTCTATCCCAGTTCAATAAAAAGTATCACCAATATTCAGTTATTTCAGCCAAATGCTTGTTGTTATCCTTGATCCTATTATTCCCTTTACTACCCTCAGGTTTCACTCTCCCATTTATTCATAAGACAAATATTTTGGGGGATTTAGATTATTTTCTAGACATTGTTCTAGATGCTGGAGATACAGTGACAAAAGTATGTCACTGCCCTAATGAAATTTGCCTTCTAGTGGAGGAGCAAGAAAATAAACAATATAAGGGAATAGACATTGAAGGATGCATTCTAACATAAAAAGTAAGCCAGGGAAGACCTTTTTCAGGAAGAGAAGCCAAATAAAGTAAGAATATGAGCTTGGGGGCTTTCTGGAGGAAGAACATTCCTAGGCAGATGGAAAGCAACTGCTTGAGCCAGTGCATGGCATGTTGAAGGAAAATCAGAGGTGGCCAGTGTGGCTGGAAAAGTGAGTTATATCCTAAGTGTCATAAAAATGCCCTGGAAATAATTTGATGTGAACTTCGAGGCCATTGGATGTTGGAAACAGGCCCTCAAAATCTGGCCATAAACTGGCCCCAAAACTGGCCATAAACAAAATCTCTGTAGCACTGTGACATGCTCATGATGGCCTTGACACCCACGCTGGAAGGCTGTGGGTTTACTGGAATGAGGGCAAGGAACACCTGGCCCACCCAGGGCAGAAAACCACTTAAGGTGTTCTTAAACCACAAATGATAGCATGCACGATCTGTGGCTTAAGGACATGTTTATGCTGCAGATAAGTAGCCAGAGCCCATTCCTTTATTTCGGCCCATTCCTTTATTTCCTTCCCATAAGGAATACTTTTAGTAAATCTTATGACTGGCTTGCTATCAGTACATATGTGGGTATATCTCTGTTTGAGACTCTCAGCTCTGAAGGCTGTGAGACCCCTATATTTCTGTGTATATATGTGTGTGTGTTTAATTCCTCTAGCGCTGCTGGGTGAGGGTCTCCACGACCAAGCTGGTCTCGGCAAGTGGAGAATGTTTTGAGTATGAAAGTCAACGAGTTCTGGAAATTAAAGAGCTTCCCAGAGAACTAAAGTACCAGCAATTGAGACTGGTTAAGACAGCTTTAGCCTTTCTCTCAGCGTGGCTAAACTTCATACAAACTTCTTTCTGACTCTAGTTTCTTGACTTCTCTTTTCTTAGAACATTTCTTCAGAAAACTTGTAATTGCAAATTATTTCTCTGCCCCTTTGATGTAAATCATTTTAAAAGCCTTTGGCCAGTTTGACAACCCAGAAATGTCTTTCTCAAGCACCTGGGGGCCATCTCTTTGAAATATAATCCTTATGATCGTTCCCTATCTTCCAGTCTCTATGGTGACTGACTCCAGTACACATCTTGCTCCAAGATGGAAAATGATCTCAGGTCATAATGATGAGAAAGTTTACGTTTTCTTTAGGTAAAGCCAATTAGCAACACAGATGACAATGATCTCTCTCTTCCCCTAGAATATAAATACACTCCCACCATTTGTGTTGGCTGAGTAGAATTCAGGCTTTGTTTTGGTCAGTCTTCTCTCTTGCAATAGCCTTAAAGTCTTCTTTGTTTAATCTGGCCCAGTGCAATGTTTGATTTAACAAGACTAACTACTGACAATGTGTTTTAAATTGGTAATTATGCTACTCATCATCCCAAAGTATCTACAGGATCTGCTGAACGTGTTGAAATGGGAAGATATATTCACATTTTCACTTTGTGTATTACGTATTACCTACTCTGAAAAACACATAGTTTGTGGCTTGCAATATTTTCTACACACTATTATGGAGACACAGATTGTAGCTTAAAATGGTTGGGTGTAGTGGGCCAGCTAAAGTGTTCTCTAATTCCTTGTCTGGACATTCATCCCAGACAAGCCAGACCGTAGATAATAAAGCTGTGCTTATTTTCTCAGTTCATGGTGCTGTCATGGGCAGGATAGACTATTGGAATGCAGAATATGGAGATGAAATGGGGTGAAATAAGATTGGGAGCTAAAAGGAAATTCAGACATATGACATCAGGGCTGATCCCAGAGCAGAGAATGGGGATGGAAATGGAGTCTGGAGAAATTTGCTGACCCTCCATGAATAGGCCACAGAGCACCCCTACAGCATGGTCCTGGGTTGAGTAGAGCTCTCCAGGCTGCCATATTACCTCAGGCAAACTTCAATTGCCTTTTCTGTTTTGCCTTTTGTGACTGCACCCCAAACCTGTTTAACTTGTGATGGTGGCAGTGGATCACCTGGAGTGACCGCTGTGGGGATGCCAGCTGCAGCAGAGGGAGTTGTGTCCAGAGATGAGTGCTCTGTGGAGCTGGTGGGAGCCGGGAACAGTGATCTCAGTGGGAGCTCTGTGCCCTACTGAGTTGTCAGGGCAGGAACCTAAGCTCCAGCGTGCAGCTACAGCCCACCCAGCCACAACTCCAGACCCAGGAATCCCTGTGCTCTCAGGGGCTCAGCAAGCCCCCTGCCCTTGCAGATGCAGAAGTGCCTGCTCACACTCCCTGGCCTTTTATTGCTTCTGGCAGCTGGGGAGTTGTAACTAAGCCCATGTACTGTCACAACCTGGCCAGGTGTGTGTGCACTTGAGATGGTGCTGACACATCAGCCCCCACTGCTGCCTCAGTCCTTTCCAGATTTTGGGTGCCAAAAAGTGCAGAGGGGAGGTAGTGGGTGTGGTGGGGCACAGGCTGAGGGTGGCTCAGCATGGGCCTGCTGCAGACATTCCTTGGTGCAGACAGCCTGGGCACTGTGGATGGCATGTTGATGGTGGCCAGAAGAAGACAGGTTCTTAGGTGGGAAGGGGCAATCCCCAGTTAAACCCCACCTTCAAGCCAGAGAAGGCCTGAAGCCTGGGGGCTGGGCTGCCAGTTCTGCATGGAGTCCACAACTGGGAGTGAGAACTTCATTAATACCTTTTGGTCAATTGGATGGTGCTGTTTCCAGGCCTGCTCATGGTTGCCCATGGACCAGTCAGCATGCATTTCCTCCATTCTGAGCACATAAAAACCCCAGAATCAGCCAGAATCACACGCTTGCTGGGACAACCTGTCTGCAGAAAGAAGCTACTGACTTCAGGTCTCCTGAGAACTGTTCTGTCTCTCACTAAAGCTCATCACTGCCTTGATTACCCTCCAGTTGTCTGAGTAACCTCATTCTTCCTGGACGTAGGACAAGAACTCAGTACCCACTGAACAGCTGGAGTGAAAGGAGCTGTAACAGGAAGTGGTTCCTGGCTGGCTTGCTTAGCTGTGGGCAGTGACATGCTCTAAGACTGTGGGAGTGAAGAGTGGTGACCCTTCTGGGGGCCCAGATCTTGGGATTCCTTGAGCCAGAGCTGTTGGAACACTATAGCCCTCCCACCCTTTGCTGGCACCAGGCAGCTGTTCCACATGACAGGAAGCAGCAGTGGGGCCAGGGCGGTCCACGAGCTGGGCAACAGAGCAGGATGGCCGGATTGAAAGAGCTGTAACATGAATTGGTTGAAGCATGCCAGCACTCCCAACCCCAACAGCTTCCCACTCACCACACTGTGGGCAATAAGAAGGAGAGAACTACAGTTCTATGACACAATGGACTTCATATAAACCGTTATAAGAATGAAGACTAATTAATGACCTTCATGATTTATTTTAATTAAAATATTGTCATATTGAAAAATGTTATTCTCTGAACATGCTACCATGTATATATCACACTGTTGAAATCTACTTAAAATTTTTCAAACCAATAATGTAATTCAGTTTATAACAACTAATTTATCCAATGACTATTATATTCAAGTTGTGATGCATACTTCAGGACTCATGAACATTAAGGCCCTAATACCCAGTGTTTTGTGAGAATAGTAACACTTCTTTGCCATTGCTTTGGCAAAGTGGCAGAAATCAAACTCTGGTGGAATGAGTAAGGTTTTTGAAGATATTTGAACAGAAATTAGTCCATCCAGAATAAATGAGGAGGGAACAGTGTCACAGTGCAGTCTTAGCAGAATTGATGTGCTTCATGTCACTTGGAGAAGTGGCAGAGATGACTCTGGTTGATTTTATAGTTTTCCAGGTCTTAGATTGATCTGTGAGTTACACACAATTTATCTTTAAGAAATATTTTTTATAGTGTGCTTTTCTTTTTAGTTAGACAAATGTTGCTTTGGAGAATAAAAAGTTACCTTTATTCATTCTTCAAATTTTAACAACTAATACTAATCTCGATTTCAACAGGTTTCATTGCATTTATCTTCACATGCCAGTTCTGCAGATAGTCACAGAAACATAATAGTGGAAGATAACTGAAATTAAATGGGCTGGCTTTATCTGATCTGTCCATGCCTAGCAGGATCACATTAAATGAGTCTTTGAGCAGCTGTCTTTCAAGAATGTGTTGACTGATGACTGAAAAGATGATAAAAATGCATATTCTTGCCTTTATTTATTGTAATCACTATGTTGAAAAGTAGATTTCTTTCACAAAGAATCCCTGATTTTTAGAATTCTTAATATTAAAAAATGCAACAAAACCCAAAGAAAATTTATTTTTCTAGGTCAAAGCACGAACATATATTTCAGCTAAGTTGAAAAAATATGAAAAAAATGCTTGAGAATACAATATGATTAAAATAGAATTATTTTATTTGAGACAAAAGCATTTAAGGTACTAATATGCCCAAGACCAGTGGAGAAACACTGATTACTTTTGTAAGTATTAAGACATATATAATTTAAAACATCAATTCCCAATGCAATGTTAATAATAAAAAGGTAAACTGTAATAGTACAGTATTCACATGCCAGTAAAAAGCAAAAGATAGTTTCATAATCAATTGGAGTTTGAAAGGGAGGAAAGCAAGAATAGAAAAAGCAGGATAAATAAATTAAGATAGTAGAAATAAATCTAAATATATTCATAATAAAATAAAAATAAATAGACCAAACTAACCTATTAAATGACAATAATTTCCTGAGTGGGTTTTTTAAAAATCAAGCCATATATTTTTTGACTTTTTTGAGATGGAGTCTCACTTTGTCACCCATGCTGGAGTGCAGTGGCGCCATCTCAGCTCATTGCAACTTCCGCCCTCCCAGGTTCAAGTGATTTTCCTGCCTCAGCTTCCTGAGTAGCTGGGATCACAGGTGCCTGTCACCACACCCAGCTAATTTTTGTATTTTCTGTAGACACAGGATTTTGTCTTGTTGGCCAGGCTGGTCTTGAACTCCTTACCTCAGGTGATCCACCCGTCCCTGCCTCCCAAAGTGCTAGGATTACAGGTGTGAGCCACCGCGCCCAGCCAAGCTATATACTTTTGAAAATACAAAGGAACTTCAGCTTGAAAATAAAATAACAAAAGAAGATATACCAGGCAAATAGTACTCAACAGAAAGTAGGCAGAACCACATTAGTAACAAATCAGACCTTAAAAGAAATGAAAGTTTTGATACAAAGATATTTAGCACATAAATTAAAAAAGAATGATTCACAGTGAGATATAATAAATTCTAAACCCGTGTATAAATAATATCACTGCCCCAAGTAAATAAAACATTATCACTATTACAATGCATTATTGACAATTTATAATCAGAGGATTTTTGTAGCAAAGCTCCCTAAATATTTGCAATATCAACTAAATACATTTAACAAGGTAAAGTTTGAAAAATATGATTAACAAATTTTATCTCATGACCGTATAAATTATAATGCACAATAATTAAATACATTCTTCTCAAATATTCATAGACTGTAAAATTTAAAGATGTGGAAAGCTACAAAAACCTATCTTAGTAATTGGGTAATGCAAACATTCAAAGTTTATGCTATCACATAAACCCAATTAAGGCAGAAATGAATTTTAAAAATAAACAAAATATCAGACTTTGGGGATCTTTTTTAAAAATTTATTTATTTATCATACTTTAAGTTCTGGGTTACATGTGCAGAACGTGCAGGTTTGTTACATAGGTATACATGTGTCATGGAGGTTTGCTACACTCATCAACCTGTCATCTACATTAGGTATTTCTCCTAATGCTATCCCTCCCCTAGTCCCCTACCCCTCCACAGGCCCTGGTATGTGATATTCCCCTCCCTGTGTCCATGTGTTCTCACAGCTCAACTCCCACTTATGAGTGAGAACGTGTGGTGTTTGGTTTTGTTCTTGTGTTAGTTTGCTGAGAATGGTGGTTTCCGGCTTCATCCATGTCCCTGCAAAGGACACGAACTCATCCTTTTTTATGGCTGCCTGGGATTCCATGGTGTATACGTGCCACATTTTCTTTATCCAGTCTATCACTGATGGGCATTTGGGTTGGTTCCTAGTCTTTGCTATTGTGAACAGTGCCAAAATAAACATATGTGTACATGTGTCTTTATAGTAGAATGATTTATTTTATTTTATTTTATTTTATTTTATTTTATTTTATTTTTTTTGAGACGGAGTCTCGCTCTGTCGCCCAGGCTGGAGTGCAGTGGCCGGATCTCAGCTCACTGCAAGCTCCGCCTCCCGGGTTTACGCCATTCTCCTGCCTCAGCCTCCCGAGTAGCTGGGACTACAGGCGCCCGCCACCTCGCCCGGCTAGGTTTTTTTTTTGTATTTTTAGTAGAGACGGGGTTTCACCATGTTAGCCAGGATGGTCTCGATCTCCTGACCTTGTGATCCGCCCGTCTCGGCCTCCCAAAGTGCTGGGATTACAGGCTTGAGCCACGGCGCCCGGCCAGTAGAATGATTTATAATCCTTTGGGTATACACCCAGTAATGGGATTGCTGGGTCAAATGGTATTTCTGGTTCTAGATCCTTGAGGAATCGCCACACTGTCTTCCACAATGGTTGAACTAATTTACGCTCCCACCAATGGTGTAAAAGCGTTCTTATGTCTCCACCTCCTTTCCAGCATCTTTTGTTTCCTGACTTTTTAATGATCACCATTCTATCTGGTGTGAGATGGTATCTCATTGTGGTTTTGATTTGCATTTCTCTGATGGCCAGTGATGATGAGTATTTTTTCACATGTTTGTTGGCTGCATAAATGTCTTCTTTTGAGAAGTGTCTGTTTATATCCTTTGCCCACTTTTTGATGGGGTTTGTTTTTTTCTTGTAAATTTGTTTAAGTTCTTTGTAGATTCTGGATATTAGCCCTTTGTCAGATGGATAGATTGCAAAAATTTTCTCCCATTCTATGGGTTGGTTGCCTGTTCACTCTAATGATAGTTTCTTTTGCTGTGCAGAAGCTCTTTAGTTTAATTAGACCCCAATTGTCAATTCTGGCTTTTGTTTCCGTTGCTTTTGGTGTTTTAGTCATGAAGTCTTTGCCCATGCATATGGCTTGAATGGTATTGCCTAGGTTTTCTTCTAGAATTTTTATGGTTTTAGGTCTTACATTTAAGTCTTTAATCCATCTTTAGTTAGTGTTTCTATAATGTGTAAGGAAGGGGTCCAGTTTCAGTTTTCTGCATATGGCTAACCAGTTTTCCCACCATCATTTATTAAATAGGGAATTCTTTCCCCATTGCTTATTTTTGTCAGGTTTGCCAAAGATCAGACGGTTGTAGATGTGTGGTGTTATTTTTGAGGTCTCTGTTCTGTTTCATTGGCCTGTCTCTCTGGTTTGGTACCAGTATCTTGCTGTTTAGGTTACTGTAGCCTTGTAGTATAGTTTGAAGTCAGGTAGCATGATGCCTCCAGCTTTGTTCTTTTGGCTTAGGATTGTCTTGGCTGTATGAGCTCTTTTTTGGTTCTGTATGAAATTTAAAGTAGTTTTCTCTAATTCTGTGAAGAAGGTCAGTGGTAGCCTGATGGGGATAGCATGAATCTATAAATTACTTTGGGCAGTAAGGCCATTTTCATGATACTGATTCTTCCTATCCATGAGCATGAAATGTTTTTCCATTTGTTTGTGTCCTCTTTTATTTCCTTGAGCAGTGGTTTGTAGTTCTCCTTGAAGAGGTCCTTCACATCCCTTGTACGTTTTATTCCTAGGTATTTTATTCTCTTTGTAGCAATTGTGAATGGGAGTTCACTCATGATTTGGCTCTCTGCTGTCTATTTTTGGTGTATAGGAATGCTTGTGATTTTTGCACATTGATTTTGTATCCTGAGACTTTGCTGATGTTGCTTATCAGCTTAAGGAGATTTTGGGCTGAGATGATGGGGTTTTCTAAATATACAATCATGTCATCTGCAAACAAAAACAATTTAACTTCCTCTCTTCCTATTTGAATATGCTTCATTTCTTTCTTTTGCCTGATTGTTCTGGCCAGAACTTCCAATACTCTGTTGAAGAGGAGTGGTGAGAGAGGGCATCCTTGTCTTGCGCTGGTTTTCAAATGGATTGCTTCCAGGTTTTGCCCATTAAGTATGATATTGGCTGTGGGTTTGTCATAAATAGCTCTTACTATTTTGAGATATGTTGTATGAATACCTAATTTATTGAGAGTTTTTAGCATGAAGGCTGTTTAATTTTGTTGAAGGCCTTTTCTGCACCTATTGAGATAATCATGTGGTTTCTGTCATTGGTTCTGTTTATGTGATGGATTATGTTTATTGATTTGTGCATGTTGAATCAGCCTTGCATCCCAGGGATGAAGCTGACTTCATCGTGGTGGGTAAATGTTTTGATGTGCTGCTGGTTTCGGTTTGCCAGTATTTTATTGAGGGTTTTCGCATTGATGTTCATCAGGGATATTGGCCTGAAATTTTCTTTTTTCTTGTGTCTCTGCCAGGTTTTGGTATCAGGATGATGCTGGCCTCATAAAATGAGTTAGAGAGGAGTCTCTCCTTTCCTATTGCTTGGAATAGTATGAGAAGGAATGGTAACAGCTCCTCTTTGTACCTCTGGTAGAATTTGGCTGTGAATCCGTCTGGTCCTGGACTTTTTTTGGTTGGTGGGCTATTAATTACTGCCTCAATTTCAGAATTTGTGATTGATCTACTCAGCGATTTGACTTCTTCCTGGTTTAGACTTGGGAGGGTGCCTGTGTCCAGGAATTTATCCCTTTCTTCTAGATTTTCTAGTTTATTGGCATAGATGTGTTTATAATATTCTCCGATGGTAGTTTGTGTTTCTGTGGAATCAGTGGTGATTTCCCCTTTATCATTTTTTATTGCATCTATTTTATTCTTCTCTGTTTTCTTCTTTATTAGTCTTGCTGGCGGTCTATCTATTTTGTTGATCTTTTCCAAAAACCACCTCCTGGATTCATTGATTTTTTTGAAGGGTTTTTGGTGTCTCTATCTCCTGCAGTTCTGCTCTGACCTTAGTTACCTCTGGGATTTTTTAAATGCTTAAACATGGCCATACTTATAAATAGCCAATTGTTCAAAGATGATATCACAATATAAATAAGAAATGTAGAGATGTAGACAATTGTATTTGATTTAAATGCTTATACTATTTAAAAAATAAAAATTAATGAGCTAAGTGTCTGACTTAAGATGGTAGAAAAAGAATAGTGGAATAAAACCCTAGGAAGATGAAGAAAGGTAATGCCAACATAAATAGATTTGAATTAGAAAATCAAGATATAATATAAAATGTTAATAAACTCAAAAGTTGGTTATTTGAAAAGAGTAATAAAATAGACAAAACTCTGCAAAATTTATTTGAAAACATAAATTTAGCAATGGATGAAATAATTATAGTTTAAAATTCTATAAACTCCTATAACAATTATAGGAAAATCATATGAAAAAAATTAAGCCAATAAAATTGGAAATATATCTTAAATGAACTTTGAATTAAAACATGTATACACCAAAATTAAGTTGAATTTATTGAATATAGGAAAACTGGTTATGCAATTCACCTCAACAACAGAAACAAATACTTTGTTGTCAGCCTCTATAGATGCACAAAAATATTGGATAAAATGTGTAACTCATTAATGATATAAGAATCAACACCTTAGCAAATTTATAAAACAGAATTTTCTAAATTTGATAAAGTAAGGGTATTCCTCAAAAACTGCTTAAATATCACCACAAATTGTGAAATAATAACAGTATCTCCTTTAAATTTAAGAATAATCAAAACAAATCTGCTCTTATGGGTTGTATTTGTTAGGCTAAACAGCACAAAAATATAAAAGTAAATATTTAAAAGTTAGAAATAACCAGAAAGAATAAAGAAATCTGTCATCATTTACAAATCATATGATTATTTGTTTTTTTAAAAACTCAGAACAATTGACAAATTGTTGTAATTAACAAAAGCTCATGAAATTTGCTATATATTTTGCGTGTATAAGCCCAAATGAATCACATTTATGCATACTAACAACTGACCTATAAAAAATTATAATAAATATATGTCATTTCCAGTAGTGATAGCAACTTTAAAATACGTAAGAATAAATCTCACAACAGATCTATTGAGTTTTTTGAGTTCCTTATATATGTTGGATATTAACCCTTTATCACATATGGTTTGAAAGCATTTTATCCTATTCCATGTGCTGTCTCTTAAGTCTGTTGATTGTTTCATTTGCTTTGTAGAAGGTTTTTGGTCTGACACCAATCAGATTTGTCTGTGTTTGCTTTTGTTGCCTATGCTTTCAGGGTCATATTAAAAAACTATTTGCTAAAACCAATGATAAGAGGCATTTACCTTCTGTTTTCTTATAATGATTTTACAGTTTAAAGTCTTAAGTCTTTAACCTATTTTGAGTTGATTTTTATATATGTTCTGAGATAAAGGTTGAATTTCTTTCTTCTGCATGTGTATATCCAACTCATGCATCACTGTTTATTGATGAGTCTGCCTTTCCAGTCTGTGAATTTTGTTGATTTTTAGTTGTTCTATATATGGATTTTGTATCTGAAAGACAAAAATAAGAATTGAAAGAAAACATCTCCAGGTGAGTATGTAAATGAAGCTATTATAACTAAGAGGAAAAAACGATGATGATTATTCAAAAGACTTAGCAATAAAAGTCTTAAATTGGTATTAATAAAGTAATTATATTCCCAGTATGATTTTCATTCAATTTGTTTCTAAACACCCATATTAACTGAACAATGCTGATTTAAAGACTTAGACCCCCAAGGGATTAAAAAATGCTTTAGGATAGCATGTCACTTTGTACTGATAGTGAAAGCACATGTATGACTTGGGAAATTGCTAGAAAAATCAAAGAAATTTCTTATCACCATGATATTTCTCATATTATGGGAATCATTGCAGAAAAGGGAGACAGATATTTCATAAAATGTCACACTATAGCGATGTGAAGAAGTGCTGTTTCAATTTTTGAAAACTTGCATGACTGTCATATTGAGGTAAAGTTTAAAACTATACAAATTCAGGAAATTTAAAAGTAATTTTTTAAGTCTGCATATGATTTCTTGTTTATACTTGATGGATTTTTTTACAACCCTGCTTGTCTTTATCTTGTGAAAATTAGGCCTCCAGCTTAAAGTACCAAAATACTCATCCATGTTGAATGTGTGCCTCAGCCCTTTATCTCAACAGGAAAGAATTCTTGACAAACAGCACAGTAGTTCTGTGCTGGAAAATGAAAACAGCCACAGTGGATGCTGCATCCAACAGTGTACTCACTAAAATACAAACTGTTAGTAAGATAACCAGGTCATGGGAAATTTCTAGAACTGGCTGGCTGAATATCTATGCTGCTGCTGCTTTTAAGGTAAGTAATATGTCAGGAGGCTACAAAGCCTCTGTTAGCAAAGGAATAAAGATGTGGAGTAGTGTTTCGCAGTTTTCCCTGATCCATATAGACTGACTGAATAAAATATACTCTTAAAGATGCTTACTTATTTGTATGCACTATTAAAAAATAAAGAAATGACATAAATAATTGCTCCCCATAGTGTCCCATTTGTTCTTCCAGAGTAGGATGCTCTACCCTATGGTACTATCCTCCGGATGGCATGGCTATGAAGAGTCTGAGACTATAACTAGTGTTGTGAGAGTACTAGCTCTATTATTTCATCCTGTAATGGGTTTTTCTTCTTTCCCTGAATTGCTTTAAGCTATAACATTTCTTATAGATAGAGTCCTTGTCTTATTCAACCTTGTACTAGTCACAGTGCCCATGTAGTGCTTTGAATGACAATAGGTAACCTAAAATTACTTATTAAATGAATAAAATTACCTGCCATTTCCCCATGTCTGAAGCTCATTCCATTGATATTTTCTTCATTATTCAAAGTTAAAACTTGTTTTTGAGAGTTCTGTGCTGGCTAGCTAAATGTATTACTATAGCCAGGACTTTGATCTTTGATCAGTGAATTTCCCCCACTTCAAGGGGAGACTCTCCAATAGGCAGGTTTAATCATTAGTAATAAACATCCCCAATAGGAACATTCCTTGATAATTCAAATTGTGTTCATCAGAAGTGCTTCTCCTTCAACATGCACGTTTAGGTGTCTGTAAGTTCAATACTTAGCATGGGATAAAGTGTTTTAAAGGTTTGGGAGGGCTCAAAGTAATTCATCTAAACTTTTCCTTCTCAAGATCTCCTCTCTGTGTCAAAAGCTCCCTCCTTCACCTTTAATGAGAATATATCTGAAGGCATAAACCTCTTAACTCTCTCTGTATCTCATACAGAGACCTTTAGAGAGACCATTTTGACCAAGAAATGAAATAATTATTGGTGCAACACATGCACTCAGATTTTATTCTATTTTGGGAATAATGCAAAATAAAGTGTCTTTTCCTATTTTTAGATAATAAAACCTACCTTTCATATTATGCTTCTTAAAGAACAGATATATCCTGCACATATTTAAAATTTTTTAAAAAATGAGGAAATATCAATATCAGTTTATTAGGGATAAAATTAGAATTATTAAACTGAAGACACAAACATATCAACTCATTCATATATTCATTAATTCAATAGGTTATACATGCATATGCTTAAACAGATAAATATACATATATGTATATAAAAATTTCCATTTATAAGTAAATGTTCCTATTTCTCCCACATTGTTTCTGTTCCTTATTTGTTTTCCCAAGAGACAAATAAATATGTTACCACATTTTGTTTGTATACTTTCCGTTATATTCTATGCATATACAAACATCCACACATAATACATATTATGCGAATCTTATAATTTATCAAATAGTAGGCTATAATACTACTGCACACCTTGATTTTTTCCTTGCTTATATAACCTTGGCATTAATTCATATAACTATCTATAAAACTGTTCAATCTTTTCAAAGATCATAGTATTTTATTACATGGATTACTATAATTTTCTTAACTCAGATTTTCCTGATGGACATTTAGACTTTATGATTAAAATAGCTATTATGAACATGCAACCTCATAGACTCATTTCTCCTGCTTCTATTTTATTTTGAAGTAACACATGCTGATTTACATTTGAACATGTATGACTCCTTATATATGACGATGGAATGAGACTACGATTGCTGTAATATTTTATAAATAGAACAGTGCCTACTTTTAAAGAAACATAATTTTCAAACTTGAGGGATTATAAAGATAAAAGAGAGTTTTCCTTTACCTTAATATAAACACGAGGCATGTATTTTATGACCCAAATTTCACTCTTTCCATAAGCATGAAAATAGAAATTATGCATAATATATAATCAGAAACGTACTTACATAGGTTTGTGACATTTAGGAAGCATCTTTCATTTTTAAAAAATGATTACCTTATGTGTACGTGACCTTTCCCAAAGCAGACCCTGAGATAAACATTCATGCACAAGCAAGTTATGAGAATCACCACCACATCAAATCAATAAAAAATAACAGGGCAGGGAAAGAGGAACAGCCAAATGGGCACAAGAATAAGACAATTCCTAGCATCAAATTACTTCAAAAGAGCTACTGAGTACAAGTCATGCCTCAAGGAAAGGGAGCTAAGCTTTCTTATTTTCACAAGGGAAATGCAGACTCCCAGGAATTTCTGACTCTATAATGAGGGCTGAAGCCTCTCTAGGAGTCGAGGGGCAATCTCCTGAGAAAGTTTGCAAGCATGAAGCATTAAACAGATAAAATACAAAAGCTGGGGAGTGAGTGCACAGATTCCTGGATATTCTGTTCTATTTATTCTCTTTTGTTTTCCTATTTGGATTTAAGTTTGGGGAGGTTTTATTGACATGTCATCAAGTTCACTGATCCTGTCACTGGCTGCGTCTAGTCCACTGACCAGCCTATCAAAGGCATTTGTCATTTGTGTTACAGTGTTTTTATTTCTAATATATTCTTTGGTTCTGAGAAGTTCTGTCTCCACTTACATTACCAATCTCTTCTTACACCTTGTCCACTTTTTCCATTAGAGCCTTTAACATATTAATCATGATTATTTTAAATTCCCAGTCTGCTAATTCTAAAATCTCTGTCATATCTGAACATGGTTCTGATTTTGTGCTGTCTCTTCAGACAATGTGTTATCATGACTTTCAGAATGCTTTGTCATTTTTGGTTGAAAGCCAGACATGATGTATCAAGTAATAGGAACTGAGGCAACTGGGCCTTTAGAGTGAAGTTTTATGCTTATCTGACTAGGAGTTAGTCTGTGTTTCATGTTTATTGTAGTTGTAAGAGTCAAGGACTTGAAATTCCTCTATGATCCTTGTTTTTGTCTCTCTGTTTTCTTTGGATTTCCCTAGAAACTCCTTTGTAATTAGTCTTTGCTCTGTAACTATTATAATCCATGAGTGTTTTACTGTAGTCAAGTTACTGGCTGTAGTGGCTTCTGATCCCAGTAAGCTGTGATCCTCTGTATTTATCTGTCTCTCCATTTTTGAGGGCAGTGGTTTCCCTGTGATCTTAATTCTTTGAAGGATTAAGGAAGATTTTTTTTCTGTTTTCAGCCCTTTTTCTGTGTGGACAGAGTGATACAAGTGATTGCAAACTTTTTACATATTGGAGTGGAAAACAGAGGTTCTGTTGAGGAATTTTACATCTAGATACATGAAGAATATTGACCTGTAATTTATTTTTCCTAGAATGTCTTTTCCTGCTTTCCTTATCAGTGTAATACAACTTCATAGAATGAATTGTGATGTTTTCCCTCCTCACATAATTTTTAGAAATAATATTGGTTGAATAAATATTCTTTTAAAAAATGTTTGATATAGCTCTCCAGAGAAGAAAACTAGGCCTGGAGTATTTTTGGCAAAATTTTTAACTATAAACAATTTCTTTTACAGGTATAGGGCCATCCAAGTTTCTATTTCATTCAGTATCAATTTTCAGACTTCTAATTAATTAGTTCATTTCATTTAAGTTGTCACATTTTTTGGCATGAATATCCATATAAACAGTTATTGTGTTATTCATCTGATGTTCTGGGATACATAGTGAGATCTGTTTTATTTTGAATATTTGTAATTTGTTTCATTCCTTTCTTGATTAACCTACCTAGAGTTTATCAAATTTATTTATATTTTTACATCTAAAACTTGTATTTTATTAATTTTCTCTGTCATTTGTTTATATTAATTCTATTATTTATATTCTCACTTTTATTAGTCTCTTCTTTCTACTTACTTTGCATTGAATTTGATTACTTTTTCTATTATCTCAAGAGAGAAATTTAAATAATTGATATTAGACCTTTATTCTTTTCATAAAATTTGCGTACTATAAAATTTCTTTTAAGCACTGCTTTACTTGCAAAATATATAACAAATGTAAATATATGTTTTTATTTTTATTAAATTCAAACTATTTGCTAACTTATCTTGTGATTTCTTCTTTGACAAGGAGTTTATTTGGTAATGTGTTGCTTAATTTTCAAGTGATTGTGGATTTTCCAGTTATCTTTTTATTATCAATTTTAAATGTATTCGTTTTGTAGCAAGAGAACATATTTCCAATGATTTCAAAATGTGTGAGACTTTGTTACATAGTCTACCATATTATCTATCTCAATGTATTTTCTGTGTACTTAAAAAGGAAGAGTACTTTTCTGTTGTTGATAGAATGTTTCTGGATTTCCATTGGGTCAATTTGGTTGATAATTCTATTCCACTCTTCTACATCCTTATTTATTTTCTTTTAACTTGTATCAATTACTGAGAATAATTAGGAGTGCTAATATATCAAGTATACCTATTTGTCCATTTACTTCTCTGTTAGTTTTTCCTTCATGTATTTTGACACTATTTCCACTTTATATGAGCTATGTATTTTTTCTATGCCTCCAAGAAAACTCCCATCAGCTCCAGGGTCCTTGACTACAGCATTAAAACTAGGCAATGGGAAAGTGCTCCTATATGACAAAATTTATCTTATCCAACTTTATATTCTAACACTCTGGTTCAGCATCCTCAATATCTACCTCTGGCTTTTTTCAGTACGTATTCATCAGGCCCTATAGCTCATTTGTAAGTAATTCTCTTTGTCCCTTACCAGGGACATGATCTGCCTAATTGTAACATGAAGTGCCTTGACACTAGTTACCTTTCTCGTGACACTGAGAGTTTGTGGGGAAAGATTCTGAGGAGGAAAGCATTAAGAAAACAAAGAATTAATTACCTCCCTTACCTCCCTTTTGCAGTCTTCCTGCAAAGGAGAAAGCAATTCTAGCCCCTACCAAGGTGGTGGGATACTTTTTGTTTAGGCAAGCAGAGTGAGCAAGAATTGGGGGTTTGATGTTCTTAAGTTCATCTACCCAGACCTTCCCAATTCAAGTCTCAGAATCTCACTCCTTCCCTATCAAGATGAAAAGTCTCTGTAGGAGATTTATTTAAATTTAAAATGGATTTCTATCAAAATTTTCCATTCTTACAATTGAGTTCCAAGCCGATTGGCCCTCTGTTTTCAGGAAATGAGGGTTTTTTGTTTGTTTGTTTGTTTGTTTGTTTGTTTTAGATGGAGTGTCGCTCTGTTGCCCAGGCTGGAGTGCAGTTGTGCAATCTCGGCTCAAGGCAACCTCTGCCTCCCAGGTTCAAGTGATTCTCCTGCCTCACCCTCCCAAGTAGCTGGGATTACAGGTGCCACCACCATGCCCGGCTAATTTTTTGTATTTTTAGTGGAGACAGGGTTTCACCATGTTGTCCAGGCTGGTCTTGAACTCCTGACCTCAGGTGATTCACCCACCTCGGCCTCCCAAAGTGCTGGGATTACAGGCATGAACCACCATGCCCAGCCAGAAATGAGGGTTTCTTTAAACCCTACCAAGGAGGGTTTTTGATTTTCAAATTGTATCTTGGGTTGGAAATTGATTGATCAGAACTTGCCATTTGTTATTTTTCAATACATAAATCATACCTAACAACAACAAACTGATTCCAGAGTCCTCATGCTTATCATTTCCCCCAGTATCTCTCAAATGCCAGAAAAGTTGCAACATAGAAACCAATGCAGTCCCTTCTGCCTGTATTATATATCCAATTTGGCACAGGTGAAAGTCTCATCAACTACAGTGATATATTATGTCAAGGCTATCAACAGCTTATCTATTATAAATGATGAGGATCTTTATTTCTATTTGGGCAATGAGTGAGCCAGCATCATTATGTCGTTTATGCAGACTGTTCCCTAGAACCAATATTGTTATTTATTCTCTTAGGTACCAGAAATAGACCTGAAGATAAAGATCCTAATGCAAGTGAGTTACTGAAGAGACACAGGAGCTGGGTAACTGTATTTTATGAGTCTTTTCTGAAATAGCCAACATAACATCACAACAAAGAAATAAAATAAAGCATGGCATCCTTATGTGCTGTACTATTTTTTAACATTTATATTTTCTTTTTTTTTCAACTTTTAAGTGCCAGGGTACATGTGCAGGATGTGCAAGTTTGTTACATAGGTAAGTTTGTGCCACGGTTGTTTGCTGCACAGATCAACTCATCACCTAGGTATTAAGCCCAGCATCCTTTAGCTAGTCTTCCTGGTGCTCTCCCTACCACTGTGTACCACCTCCCAAAAGGCATATGTGGTGTTCCCTTCCATGTACCCATGTGTTCTCACTGTTCAGCTCCCACTTTTGCTTGTTTTTCTGTTCCTGTGTTTGCTGAGGATAAAACAGCTTCCAGCTCTGTCCATGTCCCTGCAAAGGAGGTGATTTCATTCATTTTCATGGCTGCATAGTATTCCATGGTGTATGTGTACCACATTTTCTTTATCCAGTCTATCATTGATGGGCATTTTAGTTCATTCCATGTCTTTGCTATTGTGATTAGTGTTTCAATGAACGTACATGTGCATGTATCTTTAAAATAGAATGATTTGTATTCCTTGGGGTATACACCCATGAGATTACTGGGTCAAATGGCATTTCTGCTTCTAGGTCTTTGAGGAATCGCCACACTGTCTTCCACAATGGTGGAACCAATTTACACTCCCACCAATGGTGTAAAAGTGTTTCTATTTCTCTGCAACTTCACCAGCATGTGTTGTTTCTTGACCTTAATAATCACCATTCTAACTGGTGTGAGACGGTATCTCATTTTGGTTTTGATTTGTATTTCTTTAATGATCAGTGATGAGCTTTTATTCATATATTTATTGGCTGCACAAACGTCTTCTTCTGAGAAGTGTCTGTTTACTTATTTTGCCCACTTCTTAATGGGGTTGTATTTTTTTTGTATTATCAATAAACCAGTTTCCTTTGTCATTATAGTGTAATACTATATCCATTCCTTTGCAGAACCTCTCTTCCAAAGACATTGAATGAACATGTATTCTGGCCCTATCCAACCATGTCATTTCATCATCACTCTGGTACAGTGAATGACCCAGACACCGCCACAGAACACGTATAAAGTTGATTCAAGTCCTCCAGAGTGCTAGGAAAAAGAAGGAGCCTTAATTACTGACTCTATGGAGATGTTCTAGTCTGAGATATCTATGAGAATTCCTCTGTTTTGTACCATATTAAGAAAAAAACATGTAGCTTAACACAGAAAGAATTAAAACTGAGAGATGGAGAGTTCCTATGGTAACAATTGTGCCCTAGATCCAGGTCCATTTCTCTGATTACTTCACAAGTATATAGACCAAAATATTCTGATTTTTAAATCTCTGTATAAGCTTGTGTTAATTAAAAGTGAAAGGGTGAGATTATTTCTCTTAATAAACTGAAAGTGTTAATATAATGAATTATAATAAAATGAACAACACAGAAGAAATCCAGAAGAAAATCAAATAATATATTTAAAATTATGAAATAAAAGTTACTTAGTATTAGAAAACTAGCAAAAATATCCTCCAAATATGAAAATGAAATTAAAATGTTTCAGACAAACAAAAATAGAGAAAATTTTCAATGAACGGACTAGAATGAAAATAAATGCCTAAGGATGTTTTTGAGGAAAAGATGAATATTTCCAGACGTAAGCAAACAGAGAAATGAAAAGACAACAGAATACATAGTGAATATGTAGATAAATTTAAATAAATTTTAATTGTGCAGAATAAAAAGGAAAGTGTCATCAAAGTTAAAAATCTGATTAAATATGAAAAAAATAGTGCAAATATGAGATTGGGCTAAGATAATTAAAGTATTTTAAAATCCTTATATTGTCTGAGAAGTAATAAAAGTACTAATCTATAGTAGGTGCTAATAAATCAAGATGTTATGCTGTAATCTTTAGAGAAACCACTAAAGAATAGTAAAGCAATGTACAAATGACAAGAAAATAAAGCAGAAGATTGAAAAATAAAATTTCATTTGATTATTTCAAAAGAAACTAGATAAGAGAGAAAAGACAATGTAAAACAAATAGGAAAAATAGAAGGCAAATGGTAATACAGGAGATATAGACTCAAATATTTCAATGATTCCATTGAGTATTATGGAGTAAATGCTCCAAGTAAAAGTGTAAGACTCACAGACTCATTGAACAAAACAAAGCCAATTATGTACGGCTTTTGTGAGACACACCTTAAAGTAATAGAAGAGAAAAGTGAGAATAAAGAGACTACAATAAAGATACACCAAGAAAACACTGTCGTATAGCAAGCAAACACTATCTTGCCTCATCCATGACCCCTCTCCCCAAATGATGTTACTATATAATTTCAGATAAAATTGACTTTAAGTCCAAAAGCCTTATTAAAACTGTACATGCCCTAGTAGTATACACCAGCAACCTGTGAACTATCCTCCATCTTCTGTTTCTGTAAATGAATTTTTATTAAAACACAGGCACACCAATTTATTTTTATGTATTATACATGGTTGTGTTTATGCTAGATAGCAGAGTTAAGTAGTCGCAACAAAAACTATACGTACCACAAAGCATAAAATTGTTACTATCTGGTCCTTTACAGATAAATGCATATTCAAAATATATATAGTATAAAAGTAAAGAACTAGACAAAAAATAGATAAGCCCACAAACATTTTGTTAGATTTTTAATGTATCACTTTCATAAACATTAAAGAATTACTATGGATAAGGAAGATTTAAACAAGCAAATAATGGAACAGAATGAACTTATATATTAAGAACACAACACTCAAAACCTACAGTTTTTTTTCAGGTAGATGTAAATGGAATTTAACAAATGTTAAAAGGTTGAAATAATATAGCACATATTCTAACCACAATGAGTTAAGGTAACAAGAAAAAGATCATTGTAAAATCTTCAAAGGTTTAAAAATTAAACAATATACTTCCAAATAGTCTATGCATCAAAGAAGTCACAAGTGAAATAGTAAAATCATTTGTACTAAATAATAATGAAATTATTCCAACTTATTACATATCACAATTAGTTGAATTCATCTCAAACCATGGTTAGAAATTTATAATGGTAAATGCATGCATTAGAAAAGGGTGAAAGAAAATCAACCATATGAACATCCATCTCAGGGAGTTAGAAAAATAACTGTAAGTTAAATGCAAAGAAGTAGATGGAAGGAAATAATAACAAGAAGAGACTATGTTAGTAAATTTAACAGAGATAGAGAAAATTAATAGTCACTTATAAATGGGAAGGACACTTCAAAGACCTCACAGATGTTAATGAGACCACAAAGAGCTGACAGAATTTTATGACAAAAAAAATTGTAACTTTATTTGAAGTGGAAACATTTGCAGAAAAATACAACTGATCAAAGTTGACACAGAAAAAAAATAGATCTACGAAAGGCAATGCTTCCATTAAAGACACTGAATCTGTGTTTAACATTTTTTTCTCAAGAAATCACTAGACAAGATGGACCCGTTAGTACAAAACGGTACAAAAGTACTAACGGTACAAAAGTTCCCCTTTAGTACTGAAAAAACACACAGCATCTCTAATTTTAAAAATTACTTTCCAATAGTATTCTAAAGATATATCAAGCCTCTCAGAAAATGTGTACATGAAAGGCCACAAAAGGAGGTTGAAATGAAATGTAAATAAATGGAATTAAGGAGAATCAACCTTTCCCTCTCTCCTCTTGCCACTCTAAATATCTGTGAACAGCCTGTATTTTACTTTGTGAATAATAGTCGCTGATCCTTTAGTACTTAACCACTTTCTGGGTAGAACAATCCCTAATTTTGGGCAAATCATGACGAATACTATTTTTTTTATTATTTTCCATAAAGCTCTCAAGCTTTCATTCATAGGGTTTTATTTATTCCATTTGAAAACAGATTAGAAAAGTAACAAATGGTAAAAAAAAATCATCATCTTCTATTCAAATTCCTTCACGACAGATTCTGGTACTTTGAACATTCACTACAAGACATTAACGAGAGTGGTAGGTTTTTAATCTTTCATCCCAGAAAATCCCTTGAGTTGTATGGCACAGCAAGAGTTTCCAGGTGACTGAAAATGTCAACATAGCTTATATCTGTATTGCTAACTCTATGAAACCTATAGACTGTATTTAGTATCCACCACATATACCATCACATATATACACCCTCAGTAAGGCCAAGTTTTGATGTGTTGCTTTTCTAAAATGAAGAATATCTTTTTCTTAATGTAAATCACAAAGGGAGAATCAAAAAATTTACCGAATTATGGATGTTGTTGATGTTTCTGTAAAAATAAAACTGTAGATTATGTAACATGATATAGATGAAAGAGCTCTTAACTTAGTGCGATAAAATCAGGAAGAAAGATTAAATTCTCCCATTCATTGGCTCTGGACAATCTTCTTAAACTTTCAAGCCTCTTTTCTTATCAGTAAAATGTGTTTTTTCTTATCTAGGAAAAAGATGGCTTATTTTACCTAATGCTATGATCTGAATGTTTGCGTTGTTCTAAATCGAATCCACAACATGATGATAGTATAAAATAGGGCCTTTGGGAGGTGACTAGACCATGAGGGCAGAGCCGTGTTGAACAGGATTAGTGTCCTTATAAAAGAGGCCCCACAGAGCTGCCTTGTCCTTTCGCCCATGTGAGGGCACAGTGCAAACGCATCGTTCTAAGAACTAGGAAGTGGGCTCTCACCAGACGGTGAATCTTCTGGTGCCTTTATCTTGGACTTCTCAGCCACCAGAACTGTGAGAAATAAATTTCTATTGCTTATAAGACACTCATTTTATGGTATTTGTTATAGCAGCACAAATGGAATAAGACACTTAACTGGCAGATTTCATATAAAAGTAAGTTGAGGTAATGAATAGAAAAAGACTATATAAACTTTCACTGTTATCCACAAATAAATGAACATTAGTATACTCTGAACAGAGGAGAGATTTCATATTTCTTATTTCAAAATAAGAGAAATAAAAATAATTCATTTTCATTGTCATGTATCTATTACCATACATATCTTCATCTTTACTTGTTGAGATTGATAACTACATTTTTTTTTTTTTTTTTTTTTTTTTTTTTTTGAGACGGAGTCTCGCTCTGTGGCCCAGGCTGGAGTGCAGTGGCCGGATCTCGGTTCACTGCAAGCTCCGCCTCCCGGGTTCAAGCCATTCTCCTGCCTCAGCCTCCCGAGTAGCTGGGACTACAGGCGCCCGCCACCTCGCCCGGCTAGTTTTTTTGTATTTTTTTTAGTAGAGACGGGGTTTCACCGTGTTAGCCAAGATGGTCTCCATCTCCCGACCTCGTGATCCGCCCGTCTCGGCCTCCCAAAGTGCTGGGATTACAGGCTTGAGCCACCACGCCCGGCCTGATAACTACATTTTTAACTGCATATCTTTTGTAAGTAGAAAAAAACATTGTGCTCTGAGAAATTTGATGATCTGCCCAGGGCTGCTAGACTCCCAATTCAGAGGTCTTGCAAGACTGAGCTGTGATGAGTATTCTCCATCCAAAACGCCAAGGCATTTTCCTTTTTGTTGTTTCACAAAAACAGGAACTAGAAATTCAGAGTGGAGGTTGCTGCAAAAGAATACTGCAAACTCGTAATTTTAGTAATACAGATAACCATTTGCATTCTGTATATAAAATAGATAAAGTAATTTTAAAATATCAGCTTCTGAACATTGTATCTGCTCCTTTGCCCAGGAATAAGTATCTTAACAACACCACTACATGGGCCACCTATTTGAATATATCACCAGGATGGTACCTAGAGTATAAAGTATATAGAGTAGTTTTTTCTGTCTCAAAAACTATTTCCTTTGACTTTAACTTAGTTTTCGTATTCTATGGGGCTCTGGCAACTCAAAAGCAAAGATAAAAGTAACCTTCCGGCCTAGTGCAGTGGCTCACGCCTGTAATACAGCACTTTGGGAGGCCGAAGTGGGAGGATCACGAGGTCAAAAGATAGACCATCCTGGCCAACATGGTGAAACCCTGTTTCTACTAAAAATACAAAAAAATTAGCCAGGCGTGGCGGCAGGCGTCTGTAATCCCAGCTTCTCAGGTGGCTGAGGCAAGGGAATTGCTTGAACCTGGGAGGCGGAGGTTGCAGTGAGCAGAGATTGAGTCACTGCACTCCAGCCTGGGCGACAGAGCAAGACTCCAAAACAACAACAGCAACAACAACAAAAAAACCCCAAAAAACAAAATTAGCCTGGTATAGGGGCGCACACCTGTAATTCCAGCTACTCGGGAGGCTGAGGCGGTAGAATCGCTTGAACCCGGGAGGTAGAGGTTGCGGTGAGCTGAGATCACGCCATTGCACTCCAGCCTGGATGACAAGAGTGAAACCCTGTTCCAAAAAAAAAAAAAAAAAAAAAAAGGAACCTGCTACCATATAACCATATTAGTTTAGAAACATTTAATGCGAATCATATTTCTAGACTTCCTTTTTCATATTTTTAAAATTTCATCATTTTTAGTCTCATACAGTTCTAAGGTATTAAATATCATCATGAAAAATGCAATGTCCTTAGTAGTGCTGGGACGATTGGTCAGCAAAAGTACCCAAATTCCTTTTGTTTCTCTGTTGCTAATGGTAACTTGGAAATTAGAGTTCCTAGGAAATTCCTGAACGATTTAATTTCTCTAGTGCTTATGGTAACTTGGAATTTGTAGTGCCCAGAAAACTTCCATCTTCCATAGCTACCTACACACTGTGTTTTGAGGAAAGCAACTAACGAGGATATAAATCTTGGGGGATCAATTGAAAAAACAGTCTCAGGATCTACATACTTCAAGTTTGTTGATATTCTAAGGCCTTCTTATTGAATAATTTTGGTTAATAAAATTAGAGAGAAAGCACAGTTTAATATTGACTATGAAATGTAAGAAATTATCATTAGAAAAATTAGTCCTGTCTCATTTATTAGAAAACCTATTTTTATAATTAAATCAGACCTGTGTATTTTAACTTGTAATTTATTAAACATGGTGAAATTTTATTTGGAAGACATTATGAATAAGTGCTGCTAAATTGCTTAAAAATGATGGTCACAATATTTTATTCACATATTTTCCCCATACACTTTGAAAAGGATTTGAGATATGTTACACAATGAAACATAAGGTAAAATAAGCCATATATGTATATGGATAAAACAATAGTCTTTGTTTTGAGACAGGGTCTCTCTCTGTTGCTGAGGCAACAGTGAAGTAATGCAATCATTGCTCACTGCAGCCTCCATCTCCCAGGCTCAGGTGATCCTCCCTCTTCAGTCTCCCAAGTAGTCAGCGCTGTAGGTGTGCACCACTATGCCCAGCTATTTAAAAAAAAAAAATCTGGTGAAGGCAGAGTCTCCCTGTGTTGCGCTGGGCTAGTCTTGGGCTCAAGCAATCCTCCTGCCTCAGGCTCCCAAAGTGCTGGAATTACAAATGTGAGCCAGATGCTTGGTTGGCTTAATAAAATGATAGCCTTAATGCTAGCATCTCTTGAGAGAGCTGAGAATTTATGATCCAGGTGTTTTGCTTTCTTAAAATCTAACATGAATAATGATAACATATAAAGCTTGGAAAAAATGTAAATGAAAATTAAAACCAAGTAGGCTGTTTCCCTTAACTGTTAGGTATCTTCAATGAGCCTTTTAAAGGCACTGTATTTTATTTTTAAATTTTATTTTAAGTTCCAGGATATATGTGCGGGACATGCAGATTTGTTACAGAGGCAAACGTCAAAGCACCATATTTTAATCAATGCATGTTTTGTCTTTCTGTTAATGTCATGTTGAAGATAAGCTATCAGATATGAGAGATAGGAACTCATGCTCCTGTAATGCTAGATATATATTATCCTTCAAAAACCCCAGATCGTTTAGTATGAGGATAATCCTCAAATATCAACACTGAATCTTCTCAAGGACTTTTACAAGGTCTTGGTCATGGTTTCCAATGGCATTGCCAAATGCATCATAAGGAGTACTTTATCTTAGGAAGAAAAAGCAAACAAAGGAAAAAACAAAAACAGCTCCCATATTTTCTGAGATGAGTAAGTGCACTGATATGGTTTGTATCTGTTTCCCTGCCCAAATCTCATGTCGAATTGTATTCCTCAATGTGGGAGGTGGAGCCTGCTGGAAGGTGATTGGATCATGGGGGCAGATTTCCCCTTGGTGCTGTTCTCATGATAGTGAGTGAGCTCTCATGAGATCTGGTCTTTTAAAAGTCTGTGGGCCTCCCCATTTCTCTCTCTTCCTCCTGCTTCTGCCATGTGAGATGGCTGCTTTCCCTTTGCCTTCAGCCATAATTGTAACTTTCCTGAGGCCTCCCCAGAAGCCAAGCAGATGCCAGAATCATGCTTCCCGTGTAGCCTGCAGAACCATGAACCAATTAAACACCTTTTCTTTGTAAATTACCCAGTCTCAGGTGTTTATTGCAATGCAGGAACAGGCTAATACACAATATGCTAATTGTTAGGTATCTATTTAAAATCAACTATTCAATTTTGTTGTAGTTCATGCACAAGTTGTTTTTCCTAATACTGTAAAGAGGATTTTAGAATGGAAATATTTTATTTTCAGATTTTGCCGAGGTCTGTTTTCATATTACAAAATACAGTGCAGTCAAGCTAGACAGGAGCTTGCAAAAGAGGTACCCCAAACCTCTTTTGACACCCATCACTATTTATTAAATTATAAAACTGGAAAGGCCAGGGAAAGTAGATACTACCCCAGATTTATTTCTATGTCATAGAGTGTTGTGAATACGATCATACCTGACTCCGTTGAAGAGAGTTGGGGATTTTTCTCTGACTTCAAGGCTACTGAGAGGTCCTCAAAGAGACTCTTCCACGAGCTTGTCATTTGTGCCCTGCCATTTGGGCAGGAATGGTGAACTGGTATCTGCCTGACACCTGAAAAATCTAAAACAAAATACTGAGTGAGCTGACTGCTGGGAGTAAATAAAAGGGTTGTGTTTGGGAACTGACCATAACTAGTGATATGATCCTAATAATTTTAAGATACAGAGAGTTGTTTAAAAATAATTATACTAAATTCCTCCAAGTGCATGCATGTGTGTGTGTGTGTGTGTGTGTGTGTGTATGTGTATGTGTATGTGTATGTGTATGTGTATGTATGTGTATGTGTATATGTATGTGTATGGATTCCGAGGCAGTTCTCTTGGAACACTCCAGTAGAGGGTTTCCCAGGAATGGAGGGAAAGGGTTAGAGGTAGAGAGATTGCTTCCAAATAACCCGTGAAGGTGCCCATGAGAGAAAGTGTCCATGTTAAACACTTGTCAAGTTAAAGGAAATGGAAGACAAAGTAGATGGGTATGAGGTTAGAAAGTCTTATTCACCTACGTCATTAAAAAAAACTGGTCTCACTCAATAAATTGATTGTACAACTCACTAAGGATTCTAACACAGAGTGGCGAAAATATTGCATTAGAACACGAAACACATGATTTATTATTTTAACCAGTAGAAAATCATATTGAACTACTCTCACTGTCCCTACCCTGGGCACACAGGCCAGCTTTGATGAGAACTGTCTTATTAGTGAACCAGAGTTGGAGGCCTACGCTTTCACCTCATGAACTTCTTGTTTAGTTTTTTCATTATTTACAGACAACATTTCCAGGAAGCAATTCAAAAAGAAGTAAAGGAGGTATAAAGGAGTAGGAATCCTAGTTACTCAAGAAAACTATTATAAATAAAAATGGATAGACCTTGGTGAGTATTTCAGATCAGATGTAGTTTTATAAGATGAGCTAAATGTTTCATGTTCAACACTGTTCAAAGAAGAACTTCAAACTGTAAGTGAATTTCTTTCTCACTTTAAAAGGGAAGATGCATCTGCATTAGCTGAATGCACCTGTGCTGGACACCAAGGGTTGAGCTGAGCTGCACAGGATTAACCTGACTCTTAGGGGAAAGCTAAATGAAAAAGTGTGGAGCACCCATGTGCACTCTGAGAAAGCTGCATGCAGTATAACAGCCCCATTTGTTATCAAATGAGGGATCTGAGTAGATTAGGCAGCACCCTCAAAATGTTAAAAATTGAAAATGTAGTCACAATTTCATTTTTTGGGAATATAAAGCATTCATATCCACAATTTGATATTTTTAACACTAAAAGGTTTTCATGTTTCATCCTGGAACCTTTTGTATTCTCTCATAACTAAAGAAAACTATCCAAAATTGTTTAAAGCTAATTATTTAAGCACAAAAGCAAGAATTGGTAATAACAGTTCATGAAATAATTTTGTATATTGTAAAGCCATTTAATGTAATACAATATTAAGCTAACCAGAAATCAATGAGAAAAGGATAAAGTACCTCAATAAGCTATATTAGTCAAATGTATTCTATCCTAAAATTTTGGTTATCATCAATTAAAAAGAATAATAACTATCAGTATAAAAATCTGGAAAAATGTAGATGAAGATTGTCTTTATCTAAACGGAGAAGGGTTTTCTAAAACATAAAAGCAATGACAACATCACAATAAAAAATACTATCACATATTTGAATAAAAAGCCTTTCATATACCACAAAAGAGAAACAAAAATAAAGGCAAACTGTTAAGTCAGATAAGATATTTCAACAAATATGACAGATAGAGTCAAAAACATAATTTCTATTTTATACATTGATTTATTCACTCATCATTTATTTACTAATTCCCTGAGTGTCCGTTGTTCCTCTCGGCTTGTGCTGCATGTTAAAACTATAGACAGTGATCTACATAGTGATTTCTGTCCGTATGGGAAGACAGACAATAAAAAAGTTCCAGAAACAATCACAACAAATATAAACATTGACAAGTGAAATCTGATTAAACTTAGAGCTTCTGCACAGCAAAACAAATTATTAACAGAGTAAATAGCCTATAGAATGGGAGAAAATATTTGCAAAATAATCATTTGACAAAGGTCTAATATTCAGCATCTATAAGAAACTTTAAAAAATTACAAAAGAAAAACAACCCCATTAAATGTGGACAATGGACATGAACAGACAATTTTCAAAAGAAGACATACATGTGGCCAAGAAGCATATTTAAAAAAGCTCAATAACACTCATCATTAGAGAAATGCACATCAATATCATAATGCCATACCATCTCTAGTCAGAATGAGTTTTGCTAAAAAGTAAAAAGTAACAGACTCTGGCAAGATTGCAGAGAAAAGGAAACAGTTATACACTATTGGTGGGTGTGCAAATTAGCCCAACCATTATGGAAGGCAGTATGGCAATTCCTCAAAGAGTTAAAAGGAGAATTACCATTTGATCCAGCAATCCCATTACTTGGTATATACCCAGAGGAATATACATCACTCTACCATAAAGATATATGCACATGAATGTTCATAGCAGCACTATTCACAATAGGAAAGACATGGAATCAACCTAAATGTTCATCAATGATAGACTGGATAAAGGAAATGTAGTACATTTACACCATAAAATACTATGCTGCCATAAAAAAGAATGAGATCGTGTCTTTTGTAGGAACATGGATTATGCTTAGCAAACTACCACAGGAACAGAAAACCAAATACTGCATGTTCTCACTTATAAGAGAGAGCTAAGTGATAAGAACTTATGAACACAAAGAGAAAAACAACAGAAACTGGGGTCTACCTGAGGGTGATAGGAGGAGGAAGAGGAGCAGAATAGATAACTATTGGGTACTGGGCTTAATACCTGGATGGTGAAATAATCTGTACAACAAACCCCCGGGACACAAGTTTACCTATGTAACAAACCTTCACATGTACTCTGGAACCTAAAATAAAAGTTAAAAAAATTCTAACTATAAGAGAAAAATTGTATATAATGAGACAAGAAATACAAATTATCAGTAAATATAGGAAATGCTAACTCTCATGAATGATAAAATAAATAAAAAATTAAAATAGGACTTAATGCTTTCTTCCAGGAAATTGGCAAAAATTGAATAAATGTGATAATTCGGTAGTAGATATTTAGAGAGTGGAATAAGGCAGGCTCTCTTACACACTGCTATTGGAAATGACATTTGGTATTATATTTCTAGGAAACAGTTGGGTAATAAGCTTAAGGTACCATATAAAAATGTCATTGCTTCAAATTCTGTTTAAGAATCTAACCTAAGGATATTACTACATATAGATCATTATTAATGTAAAACAATGCATCAATGTTTATCAAAGCTTTATATGTAATTGTGAGAAATTGGAACTAAGTTATATGCCAGAATATAGATTGTGCATGGACAACTTGCAGATTCATTTCCAGATTAAAAAAAAAAATTAAAACCACATGTAGAATAATTTAGATATTTTTATAATTTCAAGCTTGCATATTTAAAGACATTTAAATGTCTTGCATATTTAAAGACACTTGAAGGAAATACATGAATGTTAACCTTGGTTTTGTCTGGGATGAAGGGTAATAGCTGATGTGACTTTTTCTCTATTTAAAAATGTTTTGCCTTATTTTTGTGTGTTCTTTTTCAATTTTCTATCAGTGAGTGTGCTTGAATTCCATAAATAAAAAATATAAAACTTTCATTATGACTCTGATTTTAGCCAAGGTGGTACAATTCAAGTTTGAAGAAACAATGTTGGTTATATTCTTTCATATACTGAAACTAATCAACACTTTTTTGTTACTTTCTTAGTATGTGACAAACATTCTTTTAATTTCTGAAGATACTGTGATAAATATTAGGTAGTAATTAGTGCTAAGAAAAAAATAATAAAGTAATGTAAGGTGGTAGATAGAGATGGGGATATTATTTTAGATTAGTGGTCATGAAAGCCTCCTTTAAGTCATGCCATTTAACCCAATAACTGAATGTAGTCGAGAGAGTAAGTTATTAAAATATCAGAGGAAACAACAAGTGCAAAAGCTCTGAGGTGGCAACATGCCTGGTGTGTTCACAGAATGTAAAAATACTACTATGGCTGTGGTAAAATGGTTGAATAGAAGAAAAGTAGGAGATATACTCATCATTTGATTGATATTGTCAACTTCCGTAAATTAGCCTTAACTATTTATTTTCTTGATGAAATTTTATTAAGTAATGTTTTTAAATTGCATATCAAAATTAATACTGAATTACTTGTTCTTGAAACCTATTCACAGTGTCTGGAAGAAAACACATATTAAAAAGAGAATAGTTAAAAAGACCTCTGGAATGGTAGAATGAGAACCTCTTTAAATTTACTCCTTCATAAAATCAATAAAAACAGCAACCAACAAAATGGTAAAATCAAGTTTTACAGAACTCTGAAAATTAATTGAATGTTTGCAACATTCTGGGAGCAGTTATTCAAGAAACAATGCTGCATCTCAGTAAGAATAGTGGGCTTTGTCACCTTTTAACTTGATCAACTCCCACTGCCCTCTGACAAAGCCCTCAGCAGACTTGAAAATAAGCAGTTCACAACCACAGTAGCTGAGAAAACTAGCAGTCTTGCAACCAATAGAGGAGGTAGACTGATGTTGAAGCCCCTCACAAAGTCTAATTTCCAGAACATTGTCATCTTTAGAAATGTCTGGCAGCTCAAAAGATGACAGTGTTCTGGAAGAGGCCAATTGTAAGGATACTGATACTATTTGAAGTTATTTGGAATTCATACTGTAAGAAATTCCCACATGCAAGATGTTTGCTAAAAACAATCAGTGAGAATTGTTTAGCACCATGGCTGCCTGAGATTATAATAGCAGATAAGGCAAACAAAAGCCCAATAAAAACCTTAAAAATATCCAAAGAAAAGATGTCCATAGGAGGCTCTGAACAGCCCTGTCATATTCCTGGGAATCTAAAAGGCTACATACATCTGCAGGGCTGTGTGTAATCACGGAAAGGATCTAAACGGGCCCTAATGTGTCACCTCTGAATGTTCTTAAAGCCCTGCATAGGCAGAAAATGAAGTCAAAGACAGAGTTTAAAGCTACCTGAGCATTTGATGATCTGTCTCAACTTTATGATTTGAATGCCTTCAGTGAGAGAAAGAGATAAAGGACATCCACATTGGAAATGACACACACACAAGATCTCTACTTGTAGATGGTGTAGTCTTGCATACAGAAAATCTTAAGAAATCCATTAAATTTATTATAATGAGTAAACAAGTTTGGCAAGGTTACAGGATACAAGATCAATGTAAAATATTAATTATATTTATGTATACTATCAATAAAAATTTGTAAATAAAATCAAGAATGCAATTTTATTTACAATATCAAAAAACTAAAATTCTTTATAAATTTAATAAAAGTAGTTGAAGACTGTTAAACTGAAAGTTACAAAACAATTGTTAAAAACAAAGATCAAATTAAATAGAAAGGCATCCCATGCTTATGGATAGAAAGGATTAATATTTTTAAGATGGCAGTACTCCTTAAATTGATCAACGGGGTTAACATAATCTATATAAACCCCCAATAAGCTTTTTAATAGGTGTTAATAAAGTGATTCTACAGTTTATATCAAAAGGCAAAAACTTAGAATACCCAACACAATACCGAAGAAAAAAACCAAGATTGGAGAACTCATGCTATCTAATTTCAAAACTTATTATAGAGCCAGAGTAATCGAGACAGCCTGGTATTGGTGAAAGAATAATGATCCATATGATAACAGATTTGAGTTGTAGACATCAGTATGAAGTCATATTTAGCTTAAGATAGATACAGATGATTATATATAGAAATATTTACAGATAGGTGTATATATACTGGTTAATATACACACATATATTTCCTTGTTTTGTCAGATGAGAGGACCTGTATGAAAGAACACTCCAGTAGAAATGAGCACACCTTATATTCAGATCATAGCTTGGTTTCTAATACCATTCTCTAGAAAAAGAAACCAAGGTTGCTTGGAGAAGTGGCCGATTCTTGGGCCAGTTGAAAATATGTAAGATGAGCCCGTCACATCTTGTAATGACAGAATAGAACATGCTCAAACACATGCACACACACCCCCCCCAACACACACACACAGTGATAGGTTTATATCAAAGGGACACAATAGTCAAATGAGAGGGCTCCTAATAAACAAAGTGGAAACAATTTGAGCCACAAAATAAATAAACAATGTTACGACGAATTAAAATACAAACTGTAACAAAATTCATTGACCCATATTATTCTAAGTAAGTGAATAAAAACATAAACGAGTGACAAGAGACAAATGTCACATGCAGAAGAATTCCATGTAATTTAAATAGTATTTCACCCCCAAGGAGGTGATACATGACTCATAACTCCTTTGGTGTGAGTTTTTCATACTGACTTCCTTTCAAATAATATAATACAGAAAGGGGGAAAAAGAGTAACTTTACAATAGATTAATCTGACAAATACTACTTCAGCCACGTGGTCAAGGTTAACATTAACATTGATGTTATGTTGATAGTATGTATCTTTGATATGATGTGATGAAAATGGCACTTAATCTCTCTGGTCTTCCTCCATAAACCTTATAGTCCCAGTCAAATCAGGAGAAAAATATAGGACAAATCCCAACTGAGGGACATTCTACAAAATGCCTTACCAGTTTTTCTCAAAACTATCAAAGTCATCAAAAACAAAGAAAGTTTGAGAAATTGTCACAGCTAGGAAGAATCTAAGGAGAAATGACAGATAAATGTAACATGGTATCCTGGATAGAGTCCTTGACAGGAGATGGACATTAGGTAAAAACCAAGCAAATCTCAATAAAGTACAAACTTGAGTTAATAATGATGTAACGCGGTTAATTAGTGATAGCAAATGTAACACGCTAATCCAAGATGTTCATAAAAGGGAAAACCGGATGCAAGGTATTAAAAACTCATTTTTTTCCTCAAAATCTAAAACTGTTTCAAACTAAAAAGATTATTTTTAAAAAGCACTACTAGAGACAATTTCTGCTTAACATAATGGACCCCTGTAGAGACTCAGGAGCCATGCTACTCAGGTTTCAATTTAGGTTACCACTTAGCATTTGTGGTTTTAGATAAGTTGCTTATCTTCTTTGGCCTCGTTTTCCTTCTCTGTAATAAGAAAATGGTAATAACACCTAACTCATAGTATATTTATAAAAAATCATATATGTTTAAAAGTTAAGTACAGCATGTATCACATAGTAAGCACCATGAAAATGATTATTAAATGAACAATATGCTAGAAATCCTTTAGGGAGAAGACTGAATTAAAGAAAAAGATCTTTGATAAGCCCCACAAGATACAGTGAAATAGCAAATGGTTCGACTTAAAAACAGAGGCTGCGAAACTGCTTTCCAAGCAGGGTAGAGTTTTATTTTGCATTTAAGAATAGAAGACTCAATGCCCACACAAAAACTTGCACATAAATGTTTATAGCAGTATTATTCATAATAGCTACAATGTCGAAACAACCCAAATGTTGATCAACAGACAAATGGATAAACAAACATGATTCACTGGAATATTATTTGGCCATAAAAAGGAAAGAAAGTGATAAATGCTAAAAGTTGGATAAAACTTGGAAATGGTCACAAAATTCCACATACTAAATGATTCATATGAAAATACAGAATACAAGAATCTGTAGAAATGGAAAGTGATTCATGGCTGCTTAGTGATGGAAGGGGAGGGTGGTGATAGCAAAATGGTACATGAGTTTTTATAGCTGATAGAACTGACTGTGGCAATGGTTGCACGTGCATGTGAATACTCTAAAAGCCACTGACTAGAATACTTTAAATGAGCAAATTGTATGGTATGTGAAATATGCTTTAATAAAGCTATTTAAAAATAAATAAAAGCAAAGTGAAAATATTTTCTGGTAAGAACAAAAACCAAAGAGCACTCAAATTATTAGCTTGTCTTGCTTTTCTACATTTCTTATAGTCTAGAAGTGGTCTAGATATTTGAAATATAAATAAAAAGTGACATGCAGAAAGAATTTAGTATCTTGCCTGGTAACATAGCCCAAATCTGCTTCTTCAGTCTAAGGATATGTATGTTTACTTTTAGAAGAGAGAACATGAACTATCGTCAGTGTATGCAGAAGGTCTACTTTTTTTTTTTAATTTATTTATTATTATTATACTTTAAGTTGTAGGGTACATGTGCATAACGTGCAGGTTTGTTACATATGTATACTTGTGCCATGTTGGTGTGCTGCACCCATCAACTCGTCATTTACATCAGGTATAACTCCCAATGCAATCCCTCCCCCCTACCCCCTCCCCATGATAGGCCCCGGTGTGTGATGGTCTACTTTTAATTCCTGATCTCACATAACTGCATAAATTACTGTCCTTGTTTGCCACCAGGATTGGGTGAAGAATGTGATCTGATAGCAGTTGAATGCTAAGCAGTAGACACTATTAGTAATTCAATTCTTTTTTTTCATTCAAGAATGGAAGAAGTCAATTCTAGGAATACCAAACAAATCTCTCTGAACTCTGAGAGAAGAACATGGCAAAATATAAACATCTGCATGAGACACTTAAGCACACTATTATACAATCTGTGTTCACTGCTTGGTGTGTCTGCCCTTCCTCTTCTATGTCCACATCTGCTCACCCACTTCCTCATCTGCTTGTAGACCCAACCTGCCTTTTCCAAGCATTGCTTATGCTCTTCCAGGCATATGTGTGGCTAAGGCTATGTGCTTCCACTATGCTATATCCAGGTGCTGCCTCTAGTTATCTGCCGACTTTCACATTTCTTTATTAAATAGTCTCTCTGAAAAACAGAATGAGTCCTCTCATTACCTCAGGATCCAGATCAGTGTATTGGAGATAATAAGAAGTAAATAAGTCTTCAAAGTTGATATATTCATGATTCGAAGTTGATATATCTTCCTTTCTGATATGAAGAACAAAATGCCCATAGGCATTCCCTTTTATGAATTGATGATTTTTTTGGTTGAAATGTGAACTTCTAAAATGTAGGAAATAGTGAAGGTAGACTTGAGACACCAGAGATAATGAGTAAAATGTAGCTGATAAAAAGTTGTACAAAATTAAGCAATGGAAGAACAAAGAACTGAAAACTAAAATAAAAATAAAAATAACCCTTTGCATTTATTCCACATCCCTTACTAAAACATATTATCAGATCATAACACTTGCATCAAAACTATTGAGTCTTCATCACCTACAAGGCAAAAAGTCTTCACACTTTTATCCTCTGCCATGTCCCATCAACCTGGAAACATCAGCAATGAGAAAATGCTTGTACATCCCTGAATTATGCTTTTCACAGTCCTTGCCTTTCCATAAATGTTTTTGTGTCTCCTGTCTCTTGGGAAAATATCTTTTTATTTCAAATTCCAATTCAGAATTAGCTTTTCCAGAAACTTTTCCTTAGCCATCCCCTTCCCACTAAAATAGTTAAGTACATTTTTTTGTTGTTGTTATGCTGAGTATTTTACCTACTTCTGTTTTTGCATTTATCCCACTGAATTTCAACTGCAGTTAGTTTTTCTAATTCAATGGAGAGATCACCATGACCAGGAATCATACTGCTCTTCTTTCGCACAGTATCTTGTAAATAGTAAGTAATCAGTAAGTGTTCGATTTTGGTAATTGAATGATGAATAAACAAATTAATGCTTAGACACTTTTTGTTTCTTAAAATAATGCATCATATCATATATTTTTATGTCCACACTGAATTAGGCATTTTAAGCATCAAAGTCCTTTTAAAACCAAGAAAACCAAGAATCTGAAAAGTGTAGTAACAACCAGGAGTAGAAATCTAGCTTTTCTGGCTTCTGAATCCCATGATGAAAGGACATCCAAATTTGAGACAACAATTTGGTGAGCATGGGAGCTACACAAGCAATAAAAATGAGAAAGAAACGAAAGTAACTCAAGGAAATATATGTTGCTGCCATCTAGATTGTAATATTTCACTGTTCACCGGGAAAGCAGTCTTATATAAAGATTTTCTTGGAGAGTCACATTTCCTCCAATCACTATTAAACTCATTTCCATCAAATGGAACTACTTATTACTAATGAATTAATGCTGCTTTGGGAACATTTACTTCTAGGTCAATTTTTATTCAAGAATTGCAGTCTCTTGATTAAATCAGTATAGATTTACCATTGATTAGATCAGCAGTCTCATGTCACTAGGTATCTACACATCCTAAAAAATGTATGACAATCTTCTATTTAAAAAACTAATTTTAAAATGTTAGAAGATTATGTATTATTTAAAGTGAAAGAAATCATCACCGGCTCTTATTTTAATGTTAAAAAGAACAAAGACCCTAGGAGATGAAATAATTTGCTTGAAGTGACTAAGTGGCAATATGCCCGGGAATTGGTCCCGATCACCTGCCTTAATATGGGCTTTTGTTTCACTCTTTGTAGATACTTTTTGAGATGGAGTCTAGCTCTGTCACCAGGCTGGAGTGGAATGGCAAGATCTCAGCTCACTGCAACCTCCATGTCCTGGATTCAAGCGATTCTCCTGCCTCAGCCTCCCAAGTAGCTGGGACTACAGGTGCGCACCACCACACCCAGCTAATTTTTGTATTTTTAGTAGACACAGAGTTTCACCATTTTGGAAAGGATGGTTTCGATCTCTTGATCTCATGATCCACCAGCCTCAGCCTCCCAAACTGCTGGGATTACAGGCGTGAGCCACTGTTGCCCGGCCAATCATCATATCCTTTTCATCAATTGAATTACCCCAAATTTTGTTATCATGTAAGAGTGGCTATCTCTACTGTAGGAAAATTCCTGAATTTTTTTTAAAAGGCTCCCCATTTTCATCATGTTACCATTGTAAAAGGACCCATACAGTATAACCTTTACATGTAATTATTTGGACAATTACTACCTATGACTATGCCTAGAGATTGTATTGTTAAAAACAAGTGTGCATTTCTGAGTAATTTGCAAGATTCATTTGAAAGGCATTGCTTGGTCCTTGAAAAGCAGCTTTCAGCAAACACACAAGTCAGCTTAAATTCATTTGTTTGGCCTTATAATGCTGCCTTCAGTTACCTTCTTGGCTTTGGCCATTTTCTGGTTGTAGCTCTGGATTTTAAAATTTTTTCCACTTATTTGTTGGCATCTAACCTGGATTTAGTTTTCTTCCTAATTCTGTAGAATTCGTAGACATAGACTCTCTGATACTAAGTAGCTGTGAAAAGTTTGGGAAAAAAGTCACTGAGATTATTTTCCATCTGATAAATGTTGACAATATTAGTACCTACCTCAAAGGTTGTCAACGTTATATGAATTATTTTATTTAAAACAAGTAGCAGATTACACAGTATTTTAACTCATTAATAAATGTTAACTATTAGTACCATTATTACACGAATCTCTATGAATATAGAAAATGACAAATGTGATTTTACCCTAAGAAACATCACATATGTGAACATATTATATATATCAATTTTTGTTGCATCCCTTTGGTAAATATTTTAAATAACATTAAATTGCAATCTTGAACCAGAATCACTGCTAAATACTGCCTCTGGAAAAATACTACAACAAGATTATCAAGGTAAAATTGTTAGAAATTCTCCAAAGATTAGATTAAAAACAAGAATATAATGATTTATCATATTCATGAAGAAGACAAATGGTTTCATTTTAAGGAGAATCTGACACATCATTATTCCACAGTAATGTGATCAACTTGCATTCCTCAGTTGTGCAAACATACAGGCTAGATTGATGAATGAATTTTTTTAATGCAAATACTTCATAAGTATTGCCACTTGTGTGGCAAAAGAAAAGCTGAGTATGATTCAGAGTAATGACAGAGGAACCTCGAAATAATTTTTACATTTTCTAACAGTTAAATATGCTGTTCTCTGCAAGGATCTTTACTGTTGTATTATAACTGCAACTTGAATGCATCATCAATGAAAGTATCCCTTCCTTATAAAATACACAATTCCTTTTCAAGTATTTTAATACAAAATCTCATCTGTGCCTAGAGCCCTGCTGTTCAGGACTGGGGAGAAGCTCTGTGATGAGACAATGAAAACCTTTCTCCTGGCGCTCCTGTTGTTTTGGCAATAGAGAGGTGAAAAAAAGCCTCCTGGTGTTTTTGAGCACCTCTTCTCTAAAGCCAATGCAAGAGAATAGGAACTGCTTCCTCTGCCATCTGAGAGGGGACAAAGGGGTGGAGATTGGCTGGGACGGGAGGTATAGAAAGATACTTTCTTCTCTGAAGTATTTCTCTCTAAATAGTGATTGTTATCCTAGACATTGCAACTCCGTTCACCTTTCTCTTGGCAAGCAAATCAGTGTTCTTTTGCCTTGAACGCTCTGCAGACTACGGTCACAGGGACAAGAAGGAAGATGAGTCACTGCAAACTTGACATTAAAGATGTGACTTTTTTAGCATTTGGATGCTTCCTTTTTTTATTTCCATTAAGTGCCTCCTTGGAAAGAGTGGCTTAGGACATGGTATTTAATTATTAACGATCAATACAGCAGAACAGCTATAGATTAAGAGCCAAGTGTTTTTTATTTTTAATTATGCTTCAAAGTTTCAACTCATTAAATGTCCATTGAAACAACCTGAAAATTGTGATAGCTAACTTTACACTGTATAAAAAGAATATTTGCTAGCTTTTAATCTAAAATATTATGGACATCCCTTAAATATTGTTTAGTTATCCAGGCAAATAATTGTGACACTTTGAGTAGTGATATTGTTCACCATTATAATATGTTCAGATCATACTGTTATGAAAACACAGCAAAAATAATTTTATTTCTAATCCATAGTTAATCTCTTTCTGGTTCCACTTGCATTTAGGCGTAGACACCTTTTTAAACTAAGAAACAACAAAACTACAACCAACAATAATAGACAACAATCAATTAGACACCTGATGCTTTCTGGACAAAGCCAAGTTATTTCCTTGTGTAGTGAACCCATTGTTGATTCATTGTAGATATCAGAAGAAACAAGGCAAACATAAGCCAGAGGTCAGATAAGGAGTTGTTAGCAGACTGGCAAAAATAAAATAAAAAAATAAATAAAGCAAAATAAAATAAAATAAAATTACTTTTCTTGCTGATCAATGAAACTTTGAGTATAGGTATGATTTGCAGAGATATGAGATATTTATGCAAGGTGAGGATCAGTTTAAATGGATGAAATTGCAGTGGTTAGATACAATATGGACCCTCCTATAAAATTCCTCATAGAAGAATTTCAGAATGTGGGAAATTTACTCCAGTTATCTTGGCTCCCAGCTGCATTCCCACCATTCTGGATTCTCCTTTGCATATCAGAGGCCTCCAGCAGTGTTGGCAGCAGTTTGTAAAGAGCAGAAGCAGGAGTGCAAATTCCAGCCCCTTAGCTGAGATGCAGTTCAGTGGCAGTGGATGCCTGAGAGTGCAGGCAGAAACATGGGAGAGCACTCCAGGCTCAGACAGAGAACTGGGATGCCAGTAATTCTGTCTCATTGTCTAAAGGCAGGTAATACGACTGGAACCAAAGTCAAGGAATGGGAAAATCTATTGTGATCCTTTCATGCAGGGTGTCAAATCTTTTGGCTTCTCTAGGGCGTAATTGGAAGAAGAATTGTCTTGGGCCACACATAAAAGACGCTAACACTAACAATAGCTAATGAGCTTTTTAAAAATTGCAAAAAAGATCTCATAATGTTTTAAGAAAGTTTACAAACTTGTGTTGGGCTGCATTGAAAGCCATCCCGGGTTGCATGTGGCCCATGAGTCATGGGTTGGACAAGCTTGCTTGAATGAAAGTAACTGCAAAATCACATACGAAAGACATCAAGGATTGGGGCAAATAATGCAATCTGCCGCATGTGCTTACTATGTTCCTAATTAGACAAGAACTAACATTAAATGCAAATGCCGGAAACATATCATGATTGTCTGGCTTGAGAAACATAGTCTGCAATTATTCATCTTTACTGTTTCTTTAGAAAACAGGGTCATAGGAAGAAGGTGAAGATTCTGAAAGAAGAAATTTTTACCAGAACAGATTTAAACGTTACATTTGGTCAGAAAACAGCAGATAAATAATCTGAAACCTAATTTATTGCTGAGGATTGTTTTTGCTGCTAAATATAATCTGAGCCAAATAAAACCTTGATTTCTATAAATATTATAAATTAATGATAATCTATCAGAAGTTTTTTTCATTCCTATACATGGAGATATTAAAAAATCCTTATATCAGTATATAAATATTTTCCATCATTATTTTTTATAATGCTATTTTTTCTGTTTTTATTTTCCATAAAGTGATATAAAACCACAGAGATTATAGCATTTTTTAAAAAACCACCTCAGATGATGCTAATTTGGGGCATACTCAAAGACTCTAAATAGAACAAAAAATGAAATAAATTCTCTAAAAAAGATATAAAAGGGCTATGAAAATCCTCAAAAAGACAGAATTCTATCTTATGCCCAAAGGCATGCTATAGAGAAGGCATAATTAGTTTCAGGATTTAAGTCTGCCTTTTTTAGTCAATAAAAATTATGACCACATTTCAGCTTTCTGACAGTTTAACTACGTAAGAAATTACACAAAGGTTCTTGAAACTCTGCAATATAATTAAGAAGCTTTAAGAGGGAACTAGGAATAACTACAAAGAGAAGAAGCAGAAAAGCCTAGAAGACATTTTTATAATTTCGTATCTTAACTAGAGTGTTTACTGGTGAGCTAAAAAGTACTTGACACATGTGAATATAGCCCAAAATGCAGTAGCATTCAAGAACGTGGGAACAAATCAGTTGATTATCAATATTTCAGTAACAATCTGACAAATATGTACATTTAACATCATTTATTCCAGCATCCAAAGACAAGAATGCAATTTTCTATGAAAGTTGAGGTTTACACATTAAGAAAATTGTCACTTTTCATGACAAAAAATGGAACTAAAAGATTGGGAGATGCCAAGTCAATGCTCTCCTACTGTGATGAACATGCCTCTCTGTGTTTTTAATTAAGCTTTCTGTAAGGAATCCTTTCATCTCAATTACTGACCCTATTATGGAGAGGTCATTTCACCGTGGCAAATGGTAGTCAGAGACAATGCATTTGTATGCCATGATCAATTTTTAGGCATGGTAAAAGTCCTATAATTTAGAAATGACCTCTAGTTTTGGATGTGTGTGTTAGTATTAGTTTTCTTTGTTTTTAAAAGGAGATTTTTGCTTCTTGCTGTGGTGGAGTAACAGAAACTGGATTTACCTTTTGTGTTGTAAAAAAAAAAAAAAAAGGAATCTGGGCAAGATATATGAAACCTTAAGTGTAGATAGTGGAAAATAAGCATGGCATGACTGATTCTTGAGGAAAGAGAAAAATAAAAATACTAGGTGAACCTTCAATAGCCCCTGACTTTATTCCTGAAAGCACACTCCGGAGAGATGGCCAGGCCAAGTGGACTAGGGTGGTCCCACTGAATCCAGGACACAGAGATTGGAGTTAGTGACACTGAAGTGAATGGAAATAGCAGCCTGAGTTTCCAGACATGAAATGGCTCTACAGATAAGTTCCGGAACTTTGTATTGGGGTCTTTGAAGAGCTTTGCATCTTTGCTAAATACGAAGTATGCAGGTATAGGTTAACACGCTTTGAAATTGGGCAAAGAGTGATTCTTGAGGTTTTGTTGAATATAAAGATGTGCATCTAACCCCAAGATGAGTTAGATCTCAAAAAGACCTGACACAAAAGCAACTGGGGAGCTGTGAGTTGAATAGTCCTCAGAGCTGGCATGCTTTGGAGTTCTAACTAGTCATGGTGGGGAGCCTCATCTGTCACTCACTGAATTCAGTAGAAATGCCAGAATAACAAACTCTAATAGTAGGGCTAAGTCCTCCCTAGAGTAAGACTACCAACTACTCACCCCAACGAAGATCATTCACAAACCCTGAAAGGATTAAAATGAACCATGAGTAACTTAACTGGCTACCCAAATAAATCCTTCCATTTTTGAAAAGGAAAACAAAATCCAAACACTCAATAATGTAAAATCAGGATATCTATCATAGCAGTCATCAAAATGTATTAGATATACTACGGCACAGGGAAATATGAGCCTTAATCATGAGAAATATCAGTCAAGGGAGAGAGTTTGATTTACATAGAAATCAGACTACTAGATCCCAAGAAGGAAAACCAGAAACTTTCTCAGGTAAGTATAGTTCTTTTCCTTCTTAGGAATACTCACTTCTCCCCCTGCCACTTCCTTTATTTTTCCCCTAGCATCAGTTTTTATTATTTTATGAGACAGAGCCTTGCTCTGTCACCTAGGCTGAAGTGAAGTGGTGTGATCTCAGCTCACTGCAACCTCTGCCTCTAAAGTTCAAGTGATTCTTGTGCCTCAACCTCCCAAGTAGCTGGGATTACAGGCACCCACCACCACGCCCAGCTAATTTTTGGATTTTTTACCAGAGACAAGTTGCACCATGTTGGCCAGGCTGGTCTCGAACTCCTGGCCTCAAGGGATCCACTTGCCTCGGCCTTCCAAAGTGCTGAGATTACAGGTGTGAGGCATCACACCTGACCTATTTTTCCCCTAACATCTGAATTCCTAGTAATTACATTTTTTCCCTTTCTCTCTATCTCTGTCTGATATTCTAGTAGTTGCATTTTTTGCTCCTCTTTCCCAGTCTGCAAACTGTATTATAAATTCTATTATATCAGGAAGTTTGTATATTTTGTTCACAATTGAATCTTTGCTTTCTAGGATACTGCCTGGCACAAAATGTTGACACTCAACTGTGTATGTGGGATAAACAAAGAGTGAATTATTTCTTTGAGAATGAGCCTGTTACACTTCTCAAAAGAAAACATTTATGCAGCAAACAGACATATGAAAAAATGCTCATCATCACTGGTCAAATCAAAACCAAAATGAGATACCATGTCATGCCAGTTAGAATGGCAGTCATTAAAGAGTCAGGAAACGACAGATGCTGGAGAGGTTGTGAAAAAATAGGAATGCTTTTACATTGTTGGTGGGAGGGTAAATTAGTTCAACCATTGTGGAAGACAGTGTCGCGATACCTCAAGGGTCTAGAACTAGAAATACCAGTTGACCCAGCCATCCCATTACTGGGTATATACCCAAAGGATTATAAATCATTCTACGAAAAAGACACATGCACACCTATGTTTATTGCGGTACTATTCACAGTAGCAAAGACTTGGAACCAACCCAGCTGTCCATCAGTGAGACTGGATTAAGAAAATGTGGCACATATATACCAAGGAATACTACACAGCCATAAAAAAGGATGAGTTTGGCCAGGCGCAGTGGCTATGCCTGTAATTCCAGCACTTTGGGAGGCCGAGGTAAGCAGATCATGAAGTCAGGAGATTGAGACCATCCTGGCTACAATGGTGAAACCCTGTATCTACTAAAAATAGAAATAATTAGCCATTCGTGTGGGTGGGTGCCTGTAGTCCCAGCTACTCAGGAGGATGAGGTAGGAGAATGGCATGAACCTGGGAGGCAGAGCCTGCAGTGAGAGGAGATTGCGCCTCTGCACTCCAGCCTGGGTGGCAGAACAAAACTCCGTATCAAAAAAAAAAAAAAAGGATGAGTTCATGTCCTTTGCAGGGACATGGATGAAGCTGGAAACCATCATTCTCAGCAAACTATCCGGATTCACCAAGCAGACCTAATAGACATCTACAGAACTCTCCACCCCAAATCAATAGAATATATATTCTTTTCAGCACCACTTTGTACTATTCCAAAATTGACCACATAGTTGGAAGTAAAGCACTCATCAGCAAATGTAAAAGAATAGAAATTATAACAAACTGTCTCTCAGACCACAGTGCGATCAAACTAGAATGCAGCATTAAGAAACTCAATCAAACCCGCTCAACTACATGGAAACTGAACAACCTGCTTCTGAATGACTACTGTGTACATAATGAAATGAAGGCAGAAATAAAGATGTTATTTGAAACCAATGAAAACAAAGACACAGCATACCAGAATCTCTGGGACACATTTAAAGAAGTGTGTAGAGGGAAATTTATAGCACTAAATGCCCACAAGAGAAAACAGGAAAGATCTAAAATTGACACTCTAACATTATAATTAAAAGAACTAGAGAAGCGAGAGCAAACACATTCAAAAGCCAGCAGAAGGCAAGAAATAACTAAGATCAGAGCAGAACTAAAGGAGATAGAGATACAAAAACCCTTCAAAAAAATCAATGAATCCAGGAGTTGGTTTTTTGAAAAGATCAACAAAATTGATAGACAGCTAGCAAGACTAAAAAAGAAGAAAAGAGAGAAGGATCTAATAGATGCAATAAAAAATGGTAAAGGAAATATCACCACTGATCCCACAGAAATACAAACTACCATCAGAGAATACTATAAACGACCCTAATGCAAGCACACTAGAAAATCTAGAAGAAATGGATAAATTCCTGGACACATAACACCCTCCCAAGACTAAACCAGGAAGAAGTTGAATCCCTCAATAAACCAATAACAGGCTCTGTAATTCAGGCAATAATTAATAGCCTACCAACCAAAAAAAGTCCAGGACCAGACCGATCCACAGCCGAATTACACCAGAGGTACAAGGAGGAGCAGGTACCATTCCTTCTGAAACTATTCCAATCAACAGAAAAAGAGAGAATCCTTCCTAACTCGTTTTATGAGTTCAGCATCATCCTTATACCAAAGCCTGGCAGAGACACAACAAAAAAACAGAATTTTAGACCGATATCCCTGATAAACATCTATGCAAAATCATCAATAAAATAATGGTAAACCGAATCCAGCAGCACATCAAAAAGCTTATTCACCATGATCGAGTGAGATTTATCCCCGTGATGCAAGGCTGGTTCAACATGTGCAAATCAATAAACGTAATCCATCATATAAACAGAACCAAAGACAAAAACCACATGATTATCTCAATAGATGCAGAAAAGGCCTTTGACAAAATTCAACAGCTCTTCATGCTAAAAACTCTCAATAAATTGGGTATTGATGGGACGTATCTCAGAATAATAAGAGCTATTTATGACAAACCCACAGCCAATATCATACTGAATGGGCAAAAGATGGAAGCATTCCCTTTGAAAACTGGCACAAGACAAGGATGCCCTCTCTCACCACTCCTATTTAACATAGTGTTGGAAGTTGTGGCTAGGGCAATCAGGCAGAGGAAAGAAATAAAGGGTATTCAATTAGGAAAAGAGGAAGTCAAATTGTCCCTGTTTGCAGATGACATGATTGTATGTTTAGAAAACCCCATTGTCTCAGCCCAAAATCTCCTTAAGCTGATAAGCAACTTCAGCAAAGTCTCAGCATACAAAATCAATGTGCAAAAATCACAAGCATTCCTATATGCCAATAACAAACAAACAGAGAGCCAAATCATGAGTGAACTCCATTCACAATTGCTTCAAAGAGAATAAAATATCTAGGAATCCAACTTACAAGGGATGTGAAGGACCTCTTCAAGGAGAACTACAAACTGCTTCTCAACGAAATAAAAGAGGACACAAATGGAAGAACATTCCATGATCATGGATAGGTAGAATCAATATTGTGAAATGGCCATACTGCCCACAGTAATTTATAGATTCAGTGCCATCCCCATCAAGCTACCAAGGACTTCCTTCACAGAATTGGAAGAAACTACTTTAAATTTCATATGGAACCAAAAAAGAGCCTGCATAGCCAAGATAATCCTAAGTCAAAAGAAGAAAGCTGGAGGCATCACGCTACCTGACTTCAAACTATACTACAAGGCTACAGTAACCAAAACAGCATGGTACTGGTACCAAAACAGAGATACAGACCAATGGAACAGAACAGAGCTCTCAGAAATAATACCACACATCTACAACAATCTGATCTTTGACAAATCTGACAAGAATAAGAAATGGGGAAAGGATTCCCTATTTAATAAATGGTGCTGGGAAAACTGGCTAGCCATAAGTAGAAAGCTGAAACTGGATCCCTTCCTTACACCTTATATAAAATTAATTCAAGATGGATTAGAGACTTAAATGTTAGACCAAAAACCATAAAAACCCTAAAAGAAAACCTAGGCAATACCATTCAGGACGTAGGCATTGGCAAGGAATTCATGTCTAAAACACCAAAAGCAATGGCAACAAAAGCCAAAATTGACAAATGGGATCTAATTAAACTAAAGAACTTCTGCACAGCAAAAGAAATTACGATCAGAGTGAACAGGCAACCTAGAGAAAGGGAGAAAATTTTTGCAATCTACCCATCTGACAAAGGGCTAATATCCAGAATCTTCAAAGAACTTAAACAAATTTACAAGAAAAAATCAAACAACCTCATCAAAAAGTGGGCAATGGATATGAACAAACACTTCTTAAAAGAAGACATTTATGCAGCCAACAGACACATGAAAAAATGTTCATCATCACTGGCCATCAGAGAAATGCAAATCAAAACCACAATGAGATACTATCTCACAGCAGTTAGAATGGCGATCATTAAAAAGTCAGGAAACAACACGTGCTGGAGAGGATGTGGAGAAATAGGAACACTTTTACATTGTTGGTGGGAGTGTAAACTAGTTCAACCATTGTGGAAGACAGTGTAGCAGTTCCTCAAGGATCTAGAACTGGAAATACCATATGACTGAGCCATCCCATTACTGGGTATATACCCAAAGGATTATAAATCATGCTGCTCTACACGTACACACATATGTTTATTGTGGCACTATCCACAATAGCAAAGACTTGGAACCAACTCAAACGCCCATCAATGATAGGCTGGATTAAGAAAATGTGGCACATATACACCATGGAATACTATGCAACCATAAAAAGGATGAGTTCATGTCCTTTGTAGCTGGAAACCATCATTCTCAGTAAACTATCGCAAGGACAGAAAACCAAACACCACATGTCCTCACTCATAGGTGATTGAACAATGAGAACACTTGGACACCGGAAGGGGAACATCACACACTGGGGCCTGTTGTGGGGTGGAGGGAGAGGGGAGTGGGGAGGGATAGCATTAGGAAATATACCTAATGTAAATGATGAGTTAATGGGTGCAGGACACCATCATGGCACATGTATACATATGTAACAAATCTGTTGTGCACATGTACCCTAGGACTTAAAGTATGATAATAATAAAAAAAAGAAAATGTGGTGCATATATACCATGGAATACTATGCAGCCATAAAAAAGGATGAGTTCATGTCCTTTGCAGGGACATAGATGAAGCTGGAAACCATCATTCTCAGCAAAATATCACAAGATCAGAAAACCAAACACCGAATGTTCTCACTCGTAAGTGGGAGTTGAAAAATGAGAACACATGGACACAGGGAGAGGACCATCACACACCAGGGCCTGTGAGGGATGGGGTTCTAGGGGAGGGATTAAAAAAAAAAAGTGGTATGCAACACCAAGAAAGACATTTTCCTGATACATGTAAAACATGCAAAAACATAGAGAATCTCACAAATGTAATTATGAGCAAAAGAAGCTAGACACAAAAGATTACATATTGCTTGAATTAATTTATGAATCTTAATGACAGGCAAAGCTTATTTATGCTAATATAAGAGTGGTAACTCTGGAGGAGTTATTGGCATAGAGGGGCATATGGGACGATTCTTAGGTATTCGGAATGTTTTGTATCCTAACCTAGGTAGTGTTTATTTAGGAGTACAAATATGTGTATTTGAACTGTACAATTTTCTTACTGTATATCTACTGTGACTTATATATTAGCATAAATAAGTTTTGCCTGTCAATAAGATTCATAAATTCATTCAAATAATATGTAATTTTTTGTGTCTAGCTTCTTTCTTTTGCTCATATTTATGTTCGCGAGATTCTCTATGTCTTTGCATGTTTTACATGTATCAGTAAAATGTTTATTTAGGAGTACAAATATGTGTATTTGAACAGTACAGTTTTCTTACTGTACTATGTACTTATTATATCCCAATAAAGTAATTAACTACAACAACAACAACAAAAAGAAAACAAGCTTGTTAATTTATCCAGAACGGTTGTTTTGTAGAGGGTTAGATTTTTTAATTAAATTATTGGCAGGCTCTAATAAGATTGTAAATATACAAAAAAGTTTGTGTGTTATGCCATTCTATATATAAGTTAAAATTAATGCTTATTTTAAAATAGCGGACACAAACTATTAATTGACTAACAAAATGTTCTCTTAGACACGGAAGTGTTAAGCCTGGGGTCTGCTTGTTCCTTTAAACATGCAAAAGGCCCGAGTTCCTCAAAGACAACAGTGTGGGTTGTTTTCTAAAATGTCCCCTATCAAGCTTTATTTTAATTTTTAATTTTTAATTTTTTACTTTTACGCATAAAACTTTTTGGGGAAATTGAAGGTCCTCATCTCCATCCCATTATCTTCCCTCATTTCTCTTCAGCACAAGCAATACCATGGACCACATGTTTAGTTACATTCTTGGAGAATGAAAAAGCCTTAGGTAGAAGTCGGATTCTGGCATTTCTGTGCTTTGTAGGTTAATAACTGGTCTGGGACAGGCCTGATGAATTAGAGATATTCTAAAACAGTTTAGCCAATGAATGACCCCTCCAAACCATCTGTGAGATTTAATCATATAGTCTCTGGAATCAATTTGATGAAATTATCTTATCATCATCATTACTGTGGTTGGATGAACAACTACTTTCAGGGCTAGAGGAAGGGTGGGAATAAACAAAAATCTAAGGATAATTGCTTTTTTAGAAACTCCAAAATAACAGGTGCCATTTAATTGGACTGTATTAGGCATGTCAAAGAGCAGATTCAGAGCTGACATGTTATAGTGTCAAGAATTGTAGTAACAGTTTTCTTTGGCCAATGATACTAGGTTCCCTGTTCAAAAAATTTGTCTTCCTTTTAAGTGGCACCCACAGTAAAACAATATTCTGATCTAATTGTTTATCTATGACTAAGTGAAATTTTGCCAGAATTTTCGAATAATTTCTCCCCTTGAAAATCAATCACTTCCTACTGAAGTTAATGTCTAACCAAATAGATTAGAACACTGTCTATAAGCCAAGAGAAATTAATTTGTTTTTCATTATATGTGGACAAACTAATCTCATTAAAATTAATTGCAAATAGAATATATTAATGAGGGCTATGATTTTTAACTGCTCTAAAAAAGCAAGATTTTAATACTGATTCCACTGGTTATGAACTGTGATCACAAGTGAGTATATTAATTTCTCTCTGCTTCTATTTTACTCACATATAAAATAGGGCTATCATGAAGATTGATTTGAAGATTGGTCTATTTTTGCCATCGTTTTAAATATTTCATCCAGTCATCAACAAAATTACCTTATCTTTATTCATTCCCACTGAAAAAAAAAAACAAGCTGTCATGATAATTAATGGATGTCTTGACTACCACATCCAGTGATTTCTTCTCAGTCTTCCCTCTCTTGAGATGTCTTCACTATTTCAGTTTAATCTTCTTTTAATCACGAAATTATTTTGCCTTGGTTTCTTTGATAATATTAACTTCTATCTTTTTTTCTGACTCCATGAGAGCTCTTTTCTCTCTTTAAATGCAATCCATGTCAATGTTTCCTGGTCATTTATTCTGTCTCATTAAACACCCTTGTCTTGGGTAATAACGCCAGATATTACCTGTTCAGTGGTGACCCAGAAATTTTATCACTTAGGATAATCTCTCCTAGGTTAATCCAGGTATCCTACAGACATTAAAGTTATCATATATGCCAAATTCCAGATTACTTTTATCCCCTTATATCACAAAGTGCCCTAAACTGAAAGCTTTCTGTTGTTCTCTAATTGGCACGACAACTACCATCACCATCAGCATCACTGTCAGAAATGCAATATCTACCTATTATTGAACGTTCACTGTAATCCAGGGATCATTAAATGATTTGGGAACATTATCTTATTTAATCATCCCAAAACTGCATGTAACAATATAAGATAATGAGGGTAAGTGAGGTTAAACCAATTGCCTATAGTGTTATTGTTATCAGGTGGCAAAACTGAAATTATATCATCATTTCATTTGATAGCCAAGGCTACGATTTTAACTGCTACTCTCTATTACCTCTCTCACTGTAATTTATCATTTTCAGTCACTTCCTAAGGACACCTATTTATGTCTCAAATGTGCCTCAAACTTGTCTCATCTGGTTGTTATCCTCCTACTTCAGGTTTTTATTTCTCACTTCTAAACAAACCAATTTAAGACTGATTTTACTTCCACTCATATTTAAATTAAAAATTCCTTGCTTTTCAGGAGGGCAACTTTTTTTTAATCTTTATTTTTATTCTCTTAAGATATTTCTTAGTTTCAAGGGTACATGTGCATGTTTGTTATTTAGGTAAACTGCATGTTGTGGAGGTTTGGCTACATAATATTTTGTCATTCACATAATAAGCATAGTACCCAATAGGTAGTTTTTTTTTTAATCTCAGCCTCCTTTCACCTTCCCACTTTGAATTGGCTCTGATGTCTATTCTTCCCTTCGTTATGTCTATTTCTACTCAATGTTTAGCTCCCACTTGATTTTCTATTCCTGCATTAGTTCACTTAAGATAATGTCCTCCAGCTCCATCCATGTTGCTGCAAAACACATAATCTCATTATTTTATTTTATGACTGTGTGGTATTCCATGGTGTACATGTACCACATTTTCTTTATCCGGTCTACTGTTGATGGACGTTTAGGTTAATTTCATGTATTTGCTATTGTTAATAGTGCTGTGATGAACATACAAGTGCATGTTTCTTTATGGTAGAATGGTGTATTAGTCTATTTTCACACTGCTGATAAAGACATACCCAAGACTGGACAATTTACAAAAGAAAGAGGTTTATTGGACTTACAGTTCCACATGCCTGAGGAGGCCTCACAATCATGGTGGAAGGCAAGTCACATCTTACATGAATGGCAGCAGGCAAAGAAAGAGAGCTTGTGCAGGGAAACTCTCATTTTCAAAACCATCAGATCTTATGAAACTTATTCATTATCATGAGAACAGCATGGGAAAGACCCATCCCCAAGATTCAATTATGTCCCACTGGGTCCCTCCCACAACACATGGGAAATGGGAGCTACAAGATGAGATTTGGGTGGGGACACAGAACCAAACCATATCAAATGGTTTATATCCCTTTGAGTATATGCATCCAATGATGGGATTGCTGGGTTGAATGATAATTCTGTTTTAAGTTCTTTGAGAGATGAACAAACTGCTTTCCACAATGGCTGTACTAATTTACATTCCCACTAGTGTTTAAACATTCCCTTTCCTCCACAACCCCACCAGCACCTGTTATTTTTTGACTGGTGTGAGATGGTATCTCCTTGCCATTTTGGTTTGCATTTCTCAAATGAATAGTGATGTTGAGCATTTTTTCATACACTTGTTGATCCTGTGCATATCTTCTTTTAAAAAGTGTGTTTTTTGCCCACTTTTTAGTGGGGTTATTTCTTTTTTGGCTTGTAAAATTGTTTAAGTTCCTTATAGATTCTAGATATCAGACTTTTCTCAGATTTATAGTTTGCAAATATTTTCTCCCTTTCTGTGAGTTATCTCTTTATCCTGCTGATGATTTCTTTTGCTGTGCAGAAGATCTCTAGTTTAATTAGGTTCCATTGTCAAGTTTTTTGTTGCAATTACTTTAGGCATCTTTGTCATTGTCATAAGATGTTTGCTTATTCTTATGTCCAAAATGGTATTTCCTAGGTTTTCTTCCAGAGTTTTTATAGTCTTAAGTTTTACATTTAAGTCTTTTTTTTTTTTTTTTAAATGGGGGGGTCTCGCTTTGTCACCCAGGCTGAAGTGCAGTGGCATGATCTCAGCTCACTGCAACGTCTGCCTCCCAGGTTCCAGCAATTCTCCTGCCTCAGCCTCCTGAGTAGCTGGGATGACAGGCATGCACCACCATGCCAGGCTAATTTTTGTACTTTTAGTAGAGACAAGGTTTCACTATGTTGGCCAGGCTCGTCTTGAACTCCTGACCTCAGGAAATCCACCCATCTTGGCCTCCCAATGTGATGGGATTACAGGTATGAGCCACCACATCCAGCCTACATTTAAGTCTTTAATCCATCTTGAGTTGATTTGTATATGGTTTAAGGAATGGATTCAGTTTCAGTCTTCTGCATATGGTTACACAGTTATCCCAGTGTCATTTATTGAATAGGGAGTCCTTTCTCCATTGCTTGTTGCTGTTGAATTTGTTAAAGAACAGATGGTTGTAAGTGTGTGGCTGTATTTCTGGGCTCTCTATTCTATTCCATTGGTCTATGTGTTTGTTATTGTACAGTATCATATCGTTTTGGTTACTGTAGTCTTGTAATATAGTCTAAAGTTGGGTTATGTGATGTTTCCAGCATTGTTCATTTTGCTTATAATTGCCTTAACTCTTCAGGCTCTTTTTTGGTTCCATAGAATTTTAGAATAATTTTTTTCTAATTCTGTGGAAAATGTCATTGGTAGTTTGATAGGAATAGCATTGAATCTGTAAATTGCTTTGGAAAGCATGGTCATTTTAACAATATTGATTCTTCTTATTCCTGAGTATGAAATGTTTTTCCATCTGTTTGTGTTTTCTCTGATTTCCTTCAGCAGTGTTTTGTAATTCTTGTTGTAGAGATCTTTTTTCATGTTAACATTGAAAAGTCTGATGTGTATGTGTCTTAAAGATGCTCATGTTATCTTTCAGGGACTCTCTGCATTTTCTGTATTTAAATGTTGGCCTTTATAGCAAGGTCAGGGAAATTTTCATGAACAGTATCCTCAAATATATTTTCCAAGTTTCTTGCTCTCTCTCTCTCTCCCCTTATAAATTGTAGCTAAATAATGTGTACATGTGGACACCAGAGAGTGGGATAATATACATCAGAGACTCAGAAACATGGGAGGTTGATTAGGGATAAGAAATTATCTAATGAGTTCAATGTTACACTAAAAGCTCAGACATCACAACTATGTCATATATCCATGTAACAAAAGTGTGGTTGTAGTTTCTATTGGCAGGGATGCCAATGAGTTTTAGATTTGGTCTCTTTATATAATCTCATTTTTCTTGGAGGTTTTATTCATTCTTTTTTTTTCTTTGTTTTTGTCTGACTGAAATAATTTGAAGAAATGGTCTTCAAGCTCTGAAATTCTTTCCTCAGCTTGGTCTATTCAGCTGTTAATACTTAAAATTGTATTACGAAATTATTTTGGTGAGTTTCCCAACTTTATCAAATCAGTTTGGTTTTTTTCTTGAAATGGTTATTTCATCTTTCAGCTCCTCTATTTTTTTTACTGGATTCCTTAGATTCCCTGCATTAGGTTTTGGCTTTCTGCTGAATCCTGATGATCTTCATTTCCATCAGGATTCTGAATTTTATGTCTGTCATTTCAGCCATTTCAGTTAAGGACTATTGCTGGAGAACTAGTGTGGCCATTTGGAGGTAAAAAGACGCTCTGGCTCTTTGAGTTTCCAGAGTTCTTGCACTGGTTCTTTCTCATCTGTATGGGCTGATGTTCCTTTAAACTTTGAAGTTGCTATCCTTTGGATGGGTTTTTTACTTTTATATTAAAAATATGGAATGCTTCACAAATTTGCATGTCATCCTTGCACAGGCACCATGCTGATCTTGTCTTATTGTCTGTGTCATTCCAATTTTAGTATAGGTGTTGCTGAAGTGAGTGCAAACATTTTTTAAATTTTAGTTTTACTTTATGTTTGTGATGCATGTGGCTCATTATATTGAGAGAAATAAGAGACAATAATATAATTTGTCAAAAATGGAAAATAGACTCAATCGTGGTTTGCTCTTATCATGTCAATGTTAAAAATGTGGCATATACCTTTTATTAAATTAATTTGATTCTATTAGATTAGTAAAACAGGTAAAATATTTAAATCTAATTGGGATGCAAGCATTTGTACTTCTAATGAAGAAAAATGTACTGAATATAATCCAGGGTAAACCATTAACTTTTCATATTATTCCATTACAATTTTATATTATTTTATTGTAATAGATTTAGAAGCTACAACCACAGTTTTGTTACATGGATATATGACATAGTGTGATGTCTGAGCTTTTAATGTAACATTGAACTCATTAGATAATTTCTTATCCCTAATCAACCTCCCATGTTTCTGAGTCTCTGATGTGTATTATCCCACTCTCTGGTGTCCAATTGTACATATTATTTAGCTCCAATTTATAAGTAGAGTACCTGGTGTTTGACTTTCTGTTTCTAAGTTATCTGACTAAAGATAATGGCCTTCAGTTCCATTCATGTTGCTGCAGAAGACATGATTTCATATTTTTATGACTGAGTAGTATTCCATGGGGTGCGTGTGTGTGTGCGCGCATGTGTGTGTCTGTGTGTCTATTACATTTTCTTCTTTTAGTCATTCATTGATGGATACTTAGGTTGATTCCATATCTTTGCTATTTTTAATAGTGCTGCAATAAATATATGAGGGCAGATATCTTTTGGATATAATGATTTCTTTTCCTTTGGGTATATATTCAGCAGTGGGATTGCTGGTATGAATGAATGGTAGTTCTGTTTTTAGTTCTTTGAGAAATTTTCATACTGTTTTTAGTAGAGATTATATTTATGTACATTCCCAGCAATGGTGTATGTTCTGCTTTCTTTGCATCCTCGCCGTTTTTTTTTTTTTTTTTTTTTTTTACACTTTATTAATAGCCATTCTCAGTAGTATAAAATGGTACTTCTTTGTGGTTTTAAGTTACATTTCTCTGATGATAAGTGATGTGGAACATTTTTTCCATGTGCTTGTTAACTTCTTATGTATCTTCCTTTGGTAATTGACTGTTCATGTCCTTTGCCCAACTTTTAAGGGGTTATTGGTTTTTTCCTGTTGAGAAGTTCAAGTTCTTTGAAGATTCTGGATATTAGCCTTTTGCTGGATGCGTAGTTTGCAATTATTTTCTCCTATGCTGTAGGCTGTCTGTTCACTCTGTTGATTATTTCTTTCACTGTGAAGAAGCTTTTTAGTTTAAAAATCCCATTTGTTTATTTTTGTTTTTGTTATATTTGCTTTTGAGATCTTGGTTATGAATTCTTTGCCTGGGCCAATGTCCAAAAGAGTTTTTCTTAGGTTTTCTTCTAGAATTTTTATAGTTTCAGGCCTTATGTTTAAATCTTTACTCCATTTTGAGTTAATTTTTGTATATGGTGAGTGATATGGGTCCAGGTTCATTCCTCTGCATGGGGCTGTCAAATTTTCCCAGCACCATTTATTGTATAGGGTATCCTTTCCTCAGTGTATGTTTTTGTTGACTTTGTCAAAGATCAGTTGGCTGTAGATATGTGGCTTTTTTCTTAGTAATTTTTTATACTAAAGACGTTGACTAAATCACATGCAAAAAAGATCAGTTTATAGAATGAGTCACATGCAGTTCATATGTAATAGATATTTTCCAATCAAAGTAATGCTTTTTAAAACTATCTGATAAATCAAGTTCATGATAACTAGTATTTGTTGAGGGCTGAAATAGTATCAAACATTGTTCTAAGCACTTTACATGAATCAAACTATTTAACTGTTGTACCAACCCCAATTTGCCAATGAGAAATTAAGGCACACAGTGGTGAAGTGATTTGCTCACAAAACCAACATTTAACACCTGGCAGTCTAGCTCCAAAGCCAAAGTCTTAAATTATCTAGTCCATAAACACATTTTTATTAGAAACAATCAAGAAACATCTAACATATCCTTAATAATTACTATTGCACATTGTTTTGTATTTATCATTATAGTTGATATGGTTTAAAAGACAGGGTGGGTAGTGTGCAATTTGAGCAATCATATAACTGGATCTTATGCTAAAAGAACACATTAGTAATAGAGACCTCTTATATTACAAATTTAATGACAAAGAAAAAAAATGTGTGCTGATTTAAATGCAGGTGGAATTCACATACCAGAGCTTCTATCAAGAAGTGCTGTTAACACTATTTCAGCAAACAAATTTATTTAAACGTGACACTTTCCAATATTGTAATCACTGCATCACAAGATGATTTTCCCCAAATCATGCTGCTATAAAGACACATGCACATGTATGTTTATTGCAGCACTATTCACAATAGCAAAGACTTGGAACCAACCCAAATGTCCATCAGTGATAGACTGGATTAAGAAAATGTGGCACGTATACACTATGGAATGCTATGCAGCCATAAAAAAGGATGAGTTCATGTCCTTTTAGGGACATGGATGAAGCTGGAAACCATCATTCTCAGCAAACTATCACAAAGACAGAAAACCAAACACCGCATGTTCTCACTCATAGATGGGAACTGAACAATGAGAACACCTGGACACAGGAAGGGGAACATCATACACCAGGGCCTGTTGTGGGCTGGGGGGAAGGGGGAGGGATAACATTAGGAGAAATACTTAATGTAAATGACAAGTTAATCGGTGCAGCACACCAACATGGCACATGTATACCTATGTAACAAACCTGCACGTTGTGCACATGTACCCTAGAACTTAAAGTATAATTTAAAAAATGCAATGCAAATCCAATGAATAATGGAATTTGCATTACAATTTTGGTATACATTCATCTTGCTGGAATGAATGATTTTTCTATTTTTCGAAATGTGTACAGTCATGTGTCACTTAACAACCAAGATCTGTTCTGAGAAATGTGTCATTAGGCAATTTTGTCATGTGAATGACATAGAATGTACTTACACAAACCTAGATGGTATAGCCTACTACACACCTAGGCTAAATGTTGTAGCCTATTGCCCTTAGGCTGCAAACCTCTTCAGCATACTGCTATACTGAATACTGTAGGAAATTGTAACACGGTGATGAACATTTACATATCTAAACATATAAAAGGCATAATAAAAATACAGTATTAAAAGAAAAGAAGAAAAGAAAGTGTTAATTTTTCCCCAGGGGAAAACCGTTCATGAGATATTACATGGAAAACCGAGTTAAAACTGAAGCATTCAGGCTTCTGAGATTACCAAGCAGTAAGGTGAACTGGTATACCTGCCCTCCACAAATGGTTTCAACCTCCTAGTCCCTTAACCAATTTTGTTGTTAAGTGTAGCGTAGTAATAGTCAGTGCAGATGGCTTTTTCAAGGAAAATGGGCAAAGTAACCGGAAATTCAGACAAGTTAATATAGCTTGACTTAATTTATTGCATTTTAATTAGTTTGGTACAGCATTTCTTGTTTCTTTTTCATTTTTCAAAGTTTATTTTTTTCTACCTTATAGGGAATGTTTTGTTAGAGACCTACTTAGAAATCCTCTTGTAGTTCTAGTTCTTAATCTTAAAGAGAAAAAGATAGTCCAGAAGCTAGATGGTCTATACGCATTATGTGATTCCTTGAGTGCCTTCTTTATTCCTCACTTTAATAAAATCTAAGTTGTTTTACATGATCTCATTTGCATTCTGCAGTCTTATTAACATTCATTATAATCACCGAGAGAAATCACCAAGATAAATCATCCCTTATTTCTTAGGTGCTTCATCAGTTTCTTGCTTCATCTCACAGAGCTTTCACAGAACAAGAAAACTTGTAAAAAGATTATTTTTCTTCTGTGAAATCTTATTATATCTAAAATATTGTGAGCCTATTTTTTTAAGTTTTTGGGTTTCAAAGAAATGAAGAAATATCTTTTCCTCTTATCTTACTATGGGCAGTCTCATGACATATCATTCTTAGATGATCTGAATAATCTTAAAGTAAAGGGGGAATTTTGGATATCAAATATTAGCTGAAAAATTAAAAAGTGATTGCTGAAAGATGAAGCACAATTAATAGCACTTTTCTAAGAGAATGCACTGATTTGATCCTCCTTGCAGAACTGAGATACTATCTTGATTCAGTTGATAGTTTTGCAAATGAAGATTTTTTTACGTAACTTCTCAAAGTTCCCAACAAGTATGTGGGAATGATATTGAGAACAATTGAATAAACTTTTCTTTTTAAAAATGTTATATTAGTCTCAAGAAAGAACTTATATTTGGAGGTTAGGTGAAGTTTAAAATGGAAAAAAATGTTCAATTAGAATATTTATAAAATTCAATTAGCATACACATCTCAAGATTCAGAGCTCAAAATCTGAGCATACACTTTAAGGAGTATTAAAATAAACTTAGTGTGAGTTTATACAGCCTAATAATGAGAAAACTATTGCTAGAAAGGAGGATGTCATTGAAGGGGTTATGTACTATAGCAAACATTTCTAAAATGAAAACAATCTTAAAATTCATATCCTCAAAGCAGTGGCATCAACCGTTACAGATATTGCAATAGCAACATACGCAATGCAATGTAATACATTATCTGCTTGTGATATTTCCTCAGTGGCTTTATGAAAGAACCACTTTAAAATGGCATTGTTTTGATTCTCATCTAAGTGGCTGTGGGTTCTAACCTAATTTTTTACCCAATTGACTCTATAGGAAAACGGAAACAGTTCAGATTCAGACCTCTGAACATGGAGTGCTGATGAGAGCCAGTAAATCAAAACAGTGCTTAGGCAAAACTGTACACAGAAAACACAGCAAACAATTTCATGTTTTCATTATTTTCATTGTTTTAAATTTTAAGCAAGATAAGATAGAGATAAATGGACTAAGTGAAAATCAAGAGATTACAAGGAACTGCAAATAGAATTACCCAGCATTATCTCATAATGTTATCTCATTACTGGGTATATACCCACAGGAAAATAAATCATTTTACCAAAAAGACACCTGCTCTTGCACGTTTATTGCAGCACTATTCACAATAGAAAAGACATGGGATCCACCTAGGTGTCCATCTGTGGTGGATTGGATAAAGAAAATGTGGTCACCGTGGGACACTACACAGCCATAAAAACGGAAATCATGTCCTTTTCAGCAACATGGATGCAGCTGGAGCCCATTAGCCTAAGTGAATTAACACAGAAACAGAACATCAAATACTGCATATTCCCACTTATAAGTGGGAGCTAAACGTTGGGTACACATGAACACAAAGATAGGAACAATAGACACGGGGACTCCAAAAACGGGGAGGAAGGGAGGAGAGAAAGGGCTGAAAAACTATCTATTGGGTGTACCTATTGTGTGTTGAAAAGACACCTATTTGGGTGATAGGCTCAACTGAAGCCCAAACCTCAGCATCACGTAATGTATCCATGTAACAAACCTGCACATGTACTCCCAAATCTAAAATTAAAAATAATAATGTTAAAAATAAGATGCAAAACAAAAAAAAGTTTTAAAAATTCCAAAAAATTAAGCTTGTATAAATCAACTTAAAGGAATCATTGCTAAATTTTTATAATACTTATTTCCAGTCTGCTAGTCTTCTTCTACTTCTTTTTAAAAAATCTGAATCTTAGTAAAATACACACAGATTATTTAGCTTTTTTATGCATTGTTTACCGACAATGATGACATACTTTTTCTAAAGTGGATCTATAATACTGTAATTATCTATAACATATCATTAAGTTTATAACATATAATTAAGTCACAGAACCATTTTTACAAAAGTTACATCTTCAGTGTTTGATAAGTACATCAAATCATCTTAGTTAGCATTCTGTTCTCTATATATACAGTGGGGATGCACATTCATATCACTCAAAGACAGTATCCTTCTTTATCTGCGCTAGACAACTGTGGATCACCTATGTGAGGGTTTTTTCCTTTGCTGATTCTTAGTGTCATTATTGTTTTATATGTGGTTCAAGATGTGGGAAAGGCAAATTACTAGAACTGTGTATAAGGCGAAGTTAATGTATTCAGGAGCAAGGCAGGAAGTTCAAGGTCAGAGAAATCCTAATATCAAAGGTGCTTTGTTTCTGAACCCAGATCTGTTATGTCACTAGAGTATCAATAAAATTTGGAAATATCAAAATATATTTGCAGGTATGACATCTTGCAGAGTGAATCATACAAGCAAGCAAAAATAAGTAAATGAGACAAAAGACAGAGGTTTTCATTAGCTTTCACATTTTGTAATTCTCAAGTCCAAATAGAAAGATAGTACAGTCAGTTTTGCCTTAATTCCTATTTTGAAAACAAATTTGTTCCAATGTGACTAATATATTAGGGAACATTTGAGCATAACTTGAATTTCATGTTTACTTATGCTTGATTTTATCTGCAAGAAATACTCTGAACCAAAAAACCGTACCTGGATGAATCCAAGGGATAGAAACGCATAAGAAACATACATGTACTCACCTCAAACACCTACCAGATACCTCAGTTCATCATGCATATTTTGAGCCACACCCATCTATATCTGGTGCTGGAAATTTCCATCTGATTTCAGATAACCCTCCTCCATCACAAAAATTCGTAACCCGTAATCCCTCAGATACCCACTTCCAATCTTTCACCAAGTAAAATGTTATATTTACTGTAGTAGTTCTGCATTTTTAAACAACCAAATATGTAAAATTATGCTAAAGTTTTTATTACTTTCTTTTCTTATTTTTTATATATCACAAAGTTGTTTGGTGTTATGCTCTGAAGCCCATTTTTCCTTATTCTCTCTAAAATTTTATTATTGATTTTTCCTAGAGCAGAAATTTTTAGGAGTTAATGTCAGGTTGCAGCAGAACTGTTTGGATTTTATGCTGAAGATCTCAATTAATGTATAAAATCTTGTTTTCTTAGTTGTTAAATGTAAATAGATATTAAAAATAAATTTTAAACTACATAAAAATTGGGATAGGTTAATTATAAAAACTTTCACTTGTTAAATTTAGAAACATATTAAAATAAATTTTAGACAAACAATTGGAAAAAATCTTACTAGATAACTCATCTCAATTTTATTTTGTAAATGCTTAGGAAAAAAATATGAAAAATTATTGCCTTTAGAGTAAACTATTATGAAGACACATTAAAGTCTAGAATAATCATGGCTATGCTACTACCATGAACTGTACCATAATATCTGAGTCCTATATATAATTTACTTAATAAGAATCTTTAAACTTAAAAAAAATAAATTAACATGAATAAATAGGGACAAATGCCATGTCATTTTATTCTGTTGGTGAAACTTTTGTAGAGTGACAGAAAATGTTGAATGAGAAAAGAGAATGCAAGGTAAATTGAACCTGCAAGCTTCTAGCAACTTCCAAAATTAGCTGATTTAAACTGAATTAATGCTGATGTCTCTAAAATATGTTTTGCAAAATTTTAGAAATTGTAGCATTTTTATTATTCATCAAGCAACTGCTTAATGGTGATCAAGTTTAAACTTATTAAGTCCTAAAGCATGTATTAGCACCTCATCAACATTTTCTTTATGCAAGGGCTGAAGGTTTGATGGGCAACTTTTATTAGAAAGCTCAGATGCCACAATTTACATTAATTATAATTTTTGTTTTTTCTACTTTTAAAAGTTTTTCTACTTTTAAAGGTACCTTGCTTACTGATGTTAAATTGCTTAAAAATAGATCGTGGATATTATTGTCAGCGTTAAGTGTTAAATATCGAAAGATATTGTTGATACCCTACATCCAAAGACCACCAGGAACAAATCCATAGTCAAATAGATTTGGGCTTATTGACTCATTTCAATGAGAGAGACAACATACTATGGGCAATAATGTGGTATCTCAGTAATAGGATGTTAGGAGGGGTGTGGTACAGAATTTGAACTTGTGTTAATGATTTGTAGAACAATTCAAACAATAGTGGTTTTTCTCAGGATAGCATCATATTAAAAGTGGAGGCAGTTCCATCATCGAACCCCTATAGTTTTTATCTAGAAGGCAGGATGAATGAACAGGAAGTAAACACTAATTAGCAAAGACACAAAAGTTTTTCACACTAGCCAAGAGAGGCATGTTTGATCAGTTTTGTGGTTGGTGCATTGCAATCTTGTCTGGTGCGGGTATTCTGTGAAATTGTTTATAATCAACAGGAAAACACTGTGGTCCAGCTGTTAGTGCCAGACCAGCTCCCATCTAATAGCTTTCATCTCCCATATGCCATATTTATTAATTTTTGCTTTATATACTTTGTACATAATGTTATTTTCTTGCCTATTTTTAGTTTTCAGCAGATCTTTCCTTTTATTATTACTTAGGGTTTATCTTGAAATAAATATTTTGTATAATATAATACCTGACATGAATACCATATATAGTTTTTTGTGGCTTAGTGTTTTCTAGGTATAATAGTTGCTACGATTTTTTTCTATTCCTTTATTTTCAACATGCATATTTTTTCCCAAAAACATGACTTCCATAAGCTTCATATAACTGGATTCCAATCTCTCTCTCGCATCCTCTCTCAATCTCTTTTGCTCAGTAAATTAGCTTACTCCAGTAATATTTACTGTGATTAATGATCTATTTGTATTATTTTTGCCATCTATTTGTATTTTTAATTACCATGATAGTATTAGTTATCCACTGGCTGTACAGCAAATTATGACAAGTTTAACAGCTTAAAATAATACATATTTATTATCTTTTGCTATGATATAAATGTTTATATCCCCCCAAATTCAGATGTTGCAATATTAACCCCTCAGCTGGCAATATTAAGAGGTGGGGTCTTTGGGAAGTAATTAGTTCATGATAGTAGAACCTTCAAGAATGGAATTAGTACCCTTATAAAAGAGACCTCAGAAAGCTAGCTAACCCCTCCAATGTGTATGGACATGTTACATGGTACATGGTACGAAGGCAGTGTCCATGAGGAAGCAGTTCCTTCTCCTGAGTCACCAAATCTGCTGCTGCCTTGATCTGGGACTTCCTAGTTCCAGAACTATGAAAAATAAATTCATGTTTTTAAATAAACTACTTAGTTTATGGCAGTTTTCATAGCAGCCTGAATTAACTAAGATGTATTACAGTCTGTAGGTCATAAATCCAGGCATATCTTAGTTGAATAAATCTTCTGCTTCAAAAGAATGAATCTAAGTGGCGGCTGCAGCTGTCTGAATACTTGACTGGGGAAGACTTCACTTCCAAGATCACTCATCTGGTTTTTGGTAGTTCCTTAATGGTTGTTAGAGTGGGGGGCCTCACTACTTATCTGTCTGTTGGTAAGAAGCCCTCCTTCAGTTTCTTGCTATGTGGGCTTCTTCATACGGCAGCTCACAATACATCTTGCTTCATCAGAGTTAGCATGAAAGAAGAGCCACAGAGAGAGACAGACAGACAGACTGAGACAGAGACAGAGACTGGAGAGAGGGAACATGCAAGCCAGGTGGAAACCACCATCTTTTATTACCTAATCTTGAATGAAACATCCCATCCCTTTGCAGGTTAGTAGCAAGCCACTGAGTGTCAGATAGCTGGCAAATCAATAACAAGATCTTCAGCTGAGTTGAATCTGCCTGATAGCATTTAAAATTGTATGTTTAATTGTTGCTGTGGCTTGAATGTTTGTGTTTCCCCAAATTTATATTCTGAAACCTTAATCCTCAATGTGGTGGTATTCGGAGATGGGGCCGTTGGAAGGCAATCAGGTCATGAGAATTGAGCCCTCATGATGGGATTAGTGCCCTCATAAAGAAAAGTCACAAGAGAATTCACTTCCCTCCAATCTCTTCCATGTGAGGACAACAAGGCTTCCATCTGGAAACTAGGAAGAGGGCCTTCACTAGGAATATAATCAGTATTCACCTTGATCTTGAAAGCCTTGAACTTCCCAGCCTCCAGAACTGAGAGAAATAAACATTTGTGGTTTATACCACTAAGTCTATGGTGTTTTTGTTATAGCAGCCTGAACTGAATAAGGCAGTTTTAAATAAGATATTTTGAACAATTGTTATTTAAAATATACTTTTAAAAATTGACATATTATGTTATAATTAAAACAATAAATATTTATTCAGAGTGAAAAAGAGACTTAAATATTGATTCGTGATTCAAATATTAAGATTTATTTTAACTAAAAGAATGTTTGATAGTCTAAGAGATTATTTTAAAATGTCAAGTCTATTTTTCCAGATTACTGTGACAACTTGAACATTATTAATCATAGTAGTTGACATTGACATTATATGAAATTTGATTAATAAGAATAAGCTAGCATTGTCTGACTCATAGTTCACCAAGAAGATACGCTTGAAAAATGTGGGCACTGCTGAAATAATTTCTTTTGTTGGTAGAAATATCAATCGCAAAATAAGAGTGGCAAGCCATCATCTTTATCATTTGTCTTGGATAAACAACTCTTTCCTATTCATATTATTTATTGAAAGCCTTTCAAATTGTTTAACTAATCAAATCATTGCTAGAAACATGTGCATTATTTTTAGCTGATAAGCAGTATAAAATGAACTGATTTTCATTTTATCTGGACTTCCTTTAATTGAATGCCTTTAGAATGAATGAGACAATTGTTCATATAATTATGAAAAAAATTTTACTTTCCATGGTACTTTCTATTTATAAGTCTTCTTTTATTTTTGAAGTATGAAGTCAGATGTTGTCTTAATTGATTCTTTCAATAATCTTTTGAAGTGGATGAGGTAGCTATTGTATTTAAACCTCAGTTCTTCCTGTGAAATTAAATTAAAATGAAGTCATTCTTTCTGAAGAAAAATAATTCACATTCCACCATGTATAACATTTTAAAGTTTTCTGTCTTGCAGTTAAGATGATTCATTTTAAACTAGTAACCTTTATTGTTCAGTCATCCCTGGAGAATTAAGAGCATTAATATACAATATCATCCCTCTGCAAAGCTCCTGTTTGTATCTAGACTTCTTGGTGTTGATGATTGCCAGTGTTTCTTTCACATTCTCTAACGACATACACTTGTGAAGGAAAATAAATCGTGGGACCCCAGACTTATTAAGCCAAAGGGAAAAGTCAAGCTGGGAACTGGGTCACGCAAACCTGTCTCTCCCTTTTCCTTCCTAAATAAGATGGTTACAAGATGAAAAGCTACACACCTTCCTCATATTTTGCCAAGGAAATTCTTAGTGAGCTCTAAGATATTTACCCTAAAGTATTTCTGTTAAAATTCACCATGGCAATGTAAATGGATAGCTTATCCTTACAGATGCAGTCACCCCTCTGCCCACCTGGCACAAATGTATATCTGATTGTTCCCCTGCCCCATTTATCTTTGTTGGCTTATGTAAAAACACAGATTCCCTGCATTTTCCCCTATTTGTCTCTGCTACCTTATGCAAAAATGCAGATTCACTGAGCCAGACAAAAGCATGAATATGTTCCTTCTAGTCCCCTCTTACATGAAAACGTAAAACAAGAAAACTTCTCCACATCTAACCCTTTATATAGGCTGTTGTGCCTATAAAATTTCAGGGCATTTGAATGAGAATAGCTACCATAACGAGTGCCATGTGGCTTATGGAGGAGTAAGCAATGAGTGACTTTAGATTGGTTTGGCGTAGACAAATGGAGCCTGCCATGATTATTCCCCATAGGGATAGTATGAGGAAAGGGTAGGCTATGTATTCTGTCGTGGAATTAAGGATAGCCACCTAATTTTGGGAGTACTGCTGTAAGTACTATTAGGCTGGCAATGGGGGCTTCTACGTGGGCTTCAGGGAGTCACAGGTGGAGTCCAGAGAGAAGCATTTTTACCAAAAATGCCATGATGTATGCTAGTCATAGAAGTTTACTGGATCAGGAGGTTGCCAATTCTTACGAAGTGTATGTTGTTATTAATATGTTTAGTAAGCTGAATGCATTTTGAGTACAGATAAGTGCTACGAGCAAAGGTAAGGATCCTACCGGTGTCTAAAATAAGAAATATAAGTCTGCATTAAGGCTTTCTGTTTGATCTCCTCAACAAGTAATAATAATTACGGTGGGGACTAGCATGGCTTCAAAGAGAATATAAAATATGATTAGTTCTGTGACTGTGAATGTTATAATTAAAGATATCTGTAGAGAAATTAACATTAAGGTATAAAGCTTTTTTTTTTTTTTTTTTTTTTTGCAGGAATGATTCTTTGGATAGATGATATTGGCTTGCTAAAATTATAAGGAGCAGTAACCAGTATTAGAATTCAGTAACCAGAATTAGAAGGGGTGATGACAGTGGATCAGCAAAGAAAGTTAATGAGAAGTTGATGAATCATCATTAACCTGGTTGAAGAAAAGCAGGCTGTTGAGACTGATGAGTCAACTGTGGGAGGCTGTATTAATTCAGACCATAGAGTTCTTAGAGAATCATGTTATTGGGAGTAGTATAATTGTTGGGATAATAATTTTTAGCAGTGGAGTAAATTCAGGCTTTGTGCATAATCTAGACCATAGTTACTGGACGCCATAACCAGTAAGCCTAAACCTACAGTGGCTTCACAGGCTGCAAAAACTAAAAGGATAATAGGTATTATGGATGCTAGTGTGAAATGTATGTTTAAAGTTATGAGAGTATTTATGATAAATATTGATAGTATTATGCCTTCTAGGCATAGTAGGGATGATATCAGGTGGGATCAATAGATTATTACCCCTATTAAAGACATAATGAAAGGTAATGTAATGTTAATATAAATAGAGGGCACTTGGTAATTACGATCTACCATAATTTAATGAGTCGAAATCATTTATTTTGACTTAAACTAATTATCAACTCAGTTCATTCTAATCCTTTTTGGGTTCATTCATAGGCTAAGCCTAAGATTAAAATGATAACTAATATGAGGGCTGCCCTAATTATTAATTTTAGGTTGGTTGTCTGAAAAACTCATGGTAGGTATAGTAGTAGGGCAATTTCTAGATCATAGAGGAGAAATGTGTGGCTACTTGGAAAAACTTCGTAGAAAAGGGAAGACAGGTAGAGCCTATTGGGTGAAACTCACATTCATAGGGGCTGGATTTTGTTGCTAGGGCTAATGTTAGATTAATTACTCTTTTTCACATAATACCAAAGCTAATTGATTGGAAATCAATTAGATTGTGCTATTTTATACTAACAGAGTAAGATCCTCATCAATAGATAGAAACATATAGGAATTGACTTACTACATCTACAAAGTGTCAGTACCAGGCAGTGGCTTCAAATCCAAAATGGTGGTTGGATGTAAGGTGAAATTTTAGTTGGCGGAATAGGCAGACAGTAAGAAATGTTGATCCAATAATAACATGAAACCTGTGAAAGCCTGTGGTTATGAAGAATATTGAGACGTAAACCCTGCTGGAGATAGTGAAAGGGGCTTCGAAATACTCTGAGGCTTGGAGAAGTGTAAAGTAAACACCTAGGGCAATTGTGATGGACAGTATCTGAAGTATGTGTCTTTGGTTACCTTCTATTAAGCTATGGTGAGCCCAAGTAATTGAAACTCTGGATGGAAGTAAAACAGATGTATTAAGGAGAGGGACTTCTAGAGAGTTAAGAGGGTAAATGCCTGTTGGAGGCCAGCATCTTCCTAATTCTGGAGTCTGGGCTAGGCTAGAATGGTAGAATGCTCAAAAGAAGCCGGCGAAAAAGAACACCTCTGAAATAATGAATAAGATTATTCTGTATCGAAGGTCTTTTTGGATGGTTGATGTATGGTGGCCTTGGAATGTGCCTTCTTGGATAACATGACGTCATCATTGATGTGTTGTTAATGTGTTGGTTAATAGGCCTAGGGTTAGTTAGGAGGGGAGTAGAGTTAAAATGAAATCATATGGCCTGGCCGGATGTTATCAGTAGTGCTGCAAGGGCTCCCGTTAGTGGTCAGGGGCTAGGGTTAACTATGTGGTAAGCATGAGTTTGGTGGATCATTATGTGTTGTCGTGTAGGCGGAAGATTACTAGGAGTGTAAAGACATAGGCTAGAATAAGGGCTATAGCAAAATCAAGGATGGTTAGTAAAACTAGAATAATAAATGTAATTGAAGCTGTGGGTAAACTAATAGTTGGTAATACTAGTGTAGTTTCTCCAGTTAAGTGCACTAGTAGGTGGCCGGCTGTAATGTTGGCTGTTAATCATACAGCTAGTGCTATTGGTTTAATGAATAGGCTAATAGTATCAATAATTACTAATATGGGGATAAATGGGATAGGTGTGCCTTGTGGTAGGAAGTGAGTTAAGAAAGCTTTTGTCTTAAAGTAGACGCTGGTGATCACTGCTCCAGCTCACAAAGGAATTGCTGTTCCTAAGTTTCTTGATAATTAAGTAGTTGGTGTAAATGAATGAGGTAGAAGTCCAAGAAGATTAGTTGAACCAATAAAGAGAATCAGGGAAATTAACATAAGGGATCAGATTCGTCTCTTGATATTATGCATTGTTATTATTTGTTTAAATACAAATTGGATTAGTCACTGTTGAATAGAGGTCAGTCGGTTGTCTAAATGACTAAGGGTGGGAAGTAGCATAGTGGGAAATAAAATAATTAAGGTTGAGATAGGTAGACCTAATATTTGTTGGGATAATGAAAGAGGCAAATACATTTTCATTTATTTTAATTCTCAAGGGGTTGAGTGTTTTTGCGTCTTAATTGCTTTTGGTGTGGGATTCATAGGGTAAATAAAACTTGAGACTTTTAATTGAAGAATGATGAATAGAATTATGATTATGGATAAAATAGTAATGAGTCACATGGATGTGTCTAGTTGGAGCATTTTACTGCAAGGTAGTTTAGAAATCTCAATCTTTAACATAAAAGGTTAATGCTAATTAGCCTTACGGTAACATTGGAGTATGAATAGATCAGGTTTCAAAGCATTTTAGGGGGACTAATTCTAGAACAATGGGTATAAAGCTGTGGTTGAATCCACAGATTTCTGAGCATTGGCCTTAGTAAAGGCCTGGCCATGTGGCGGTCAAGGTCGTTTGGTTTAAGCACCTGGGGATTGCATCTGTTTTGAGGCCCAGTGATGGGATGGCTTATGAGTATAGAACATCTTCGGATGAGATTGATACATGAATAGGAATTTCTATTAGGAGAACTACTCCATTGTCAAATTTGAAGAGTCGTAATTCTCCTGGTTTTAAGGCTGTTGTAGGGATTATGTAAGACTCGAAGCCTAAGTCCTCATAATCTGTATATTCATAAATTCAATATCACTGATGGCCAATTGTTTTGACAGTGAGAGAAGGGTTATTAATTTCATCTAATCATATATAGGATACATTGAGATGGGAAGGCAATTAAAATTAGGATAATAGCGGGTAAGATCTTCCATATAGTTTCAACTTCATGGGCATCTGTAGTGCTAGTGTGTGTTAATTTTGTTGTCAGTATGAGGGAAATATAGAGAACCAGAGAACTAATTAGGAAAACAATTATAAGAGTGTGGTCTTGAAAATTAAGTAATTCTTCTATAATAGGAGATATAGCATCTTGAAGACCTAATTGAAATGGATGAGCCATTAAGACACATAGGGTTTTAACCTATAAATTAACTTTGACAAAGTTATGTAATAGTTTTACCCACATCTCATGGAAAAAGTCATAGAGGTTATGAGATTGGCTTGAAACCAGTTTTGGGGGTTCAATTCCTTCCTTTCTCCCTTCAAATTTGGAGCCTTCAAAACCATCTTTGGTGAAAGGGATAGACCTATCTTCTGGGAGTGCATCCTTAACTTTGGCAAATAAACCTCCTGAAATGACTGAGACATGTCTCGTCATTTTTCTCAACTGACATACTTATAACCAAAATTCTTTTGGAAGGTAAAGCCAGTTGGTATTATAGCCATTATCTTCTACACACAGACTGTGTATGCTTACATAATGTTCTTGTCAAATGTACAACTTATAAAATTGTTTTGTTTAGTACCATTGATTATGAGGATTAAAGTTGTTATAAAGAAATTATTAGCAAAGTCAATTCAGGCATGGATAATTTATTAATATGGATAATTTATTAATTCAACACATTATGGATAATTTATTGATTTTTTTTAGTAAATGGATAATTTATTAATTCAACACATTACGTTATATAAAGGGGATTATAAAAAGAGGAAGCAAATATATTCATAACAAATCATCATGAAATTCAAACCTGGCAATATTTTATGTTACACTTTGAGCATAAGTGACAGTCTTTGCAGCTCTTGTTCCAAAATAAAGCTAAATGATTTGGAAATTCAACAAATAAATAAAATCTTCTTAATCTTATATTATGTGTTGGTCTCTGCTCCTTCCTTGCAAATTTATCTGGACAAATAGATTTAATAAACAAGTAATGAATGACTATGCTTTACACAGCCACAGAATAAAAAACTTAGAAATAAAACTAATGTTTAATAAAATAGACTTTTTGATGTATATTCCACTTTGCGTTACTTATCCTGTATTACTTAATGTTTTGATACACTAAAGCAACATACAAATAAATAAAACATCCCAGTGAGATGAGCCTTGCTTTACCTAGTGAAAAAAAACAGATTATTATCAATTTTAGTTAATATGGTATAAGTTAAAAACTAAATATTTAATAATTTTAGTGTAGTGCACAGATCAAGATTGTATAAGAATTTCTATATTGTGGTAAAATGTTATCTTTTACTTCATTTTATTATCAATAATTTTTTTAAAATACAAGGTTTAAATAATCAGATTAAATATACTAACATTAAAATTATAAAAACATATTACTCTTCAGTTTTTATTTAAATAGTTTACAAGGTCCATTAGACTTTTGAGATTTGTGAGACTATATTATAATTAAACAAGCACATTCAAAGTAAACTTTGAAAGAGCTGTTACCCTATGAAATCCCCCATGGAACCCATGAACCCCAAAAATTTGAGACAGATCTCAGTTAATTTAGAAAGTTTATTTTGCCAAGGTTGAGGACACACACCATGACACAGACTCAGAAGGTCCTGATGACATGTGCCTAAGATAGTAGGGGCACAACTTGGTTTTATACGTTTTAGGGAGACATGAGACATCAATCAATATGTGTAATATGTACACTGGTTCAGTCCAGAAAGGTGGGAAAACTCAAGGTGAGGGCGAGACAAACAAGGTAGGGAGGGGGCTTCCAGGTCATAGGTAGATAAGAGACAAATGCTTGTATTCTTTTGAGTTTCTGATTAGTTTCTCCAAATAAGGCAATCAGATACGCATTTATCTCAGTGAGTAGAGAGGTGACTTTGAGTAGAATGAGAGGCAAGTTTGCCCTAAGCAGTTCCCAGCTTGACTTTTCCCTTTAGTTTAGTGATTTTGGCCCCCAAGATTTATTGTCCTTTCACTAACAGAACTAAATAATAAGTAGTAAAGAAACATGAAATCAAATAATTTAAAGCTGTATAAAATTCAATATACCTTGAATTAATTTTGACCACTGAAACATTTTGTTGCCATTCTCCCTTATAAATACATAGATTAAAATGTTTTCAGATAGCTAAAGAATTAGTATTAGAAATATTTGTACTATGACAAAAAATATTTTCAATTCAGGTACACTTTTTAACACACAATAATTGTATGTGAGGAATGATGTTAACAAGTTGGTAGAACAGAAAGCCCCAGACCGTTTCCCTCCAAAGACAATTGATTTAACAGCAATGTATTTCCAAAAAGCTTTTATAGAAACTTCAGAAACCAGTTAAGAATTTGTAATCCACCAAGCAAACAAAAAAGCCAAGAATAGCCACACTGGAAGGGGTAAGAAAAACTGTTGCATTTTCTCTTTGATGGCCCTTCCCTAATCTGGCACATGAACAACCAGGAGAAAAGGTTCAACTTACAGCTATTCTCTTGTGAGGAAATGTGAAGAGTGGGTCTCATGTCCAATGTCCTGGTGTTTGGGGGTCTGCAGAAGGAACTGGTGTCTGTTATGACTGATTTGTAGCATAGATGGAGAAGTGGCATAATTTGGATGGCTGGAGGCTTCTGAGAACAGAGGAGAGATTGGTGGGTTCTTGAAACGCAATAGAACCTGGACTACTGTAGACAGACACCAGAGGCAGGAAGACAACATGAGCTGCTAAAAAATAAACTTCGCAACTTTTCTGATTGGAAAGTTAGATCTGCAAGCCAAGAGAAGTTATGTGTCCAGAAAAAGTTGGAGAGGGCTCCACAATATTAAGCTGGATTGATTAGTGAAACTCTTCCACTGTGTGAATCCAGTCCATGAAGATTGAGAGAGGTAACTGTTTTTTTCAGTGCCAAAATCCCAGTAAAATTTAACAAGACATGCGAAGAAACAGGAAAATCTGATCAAATCAAAAGAAAAAGAAACCTTCAGAAAACTATCCTAAAGAAGTGGAGATCTATGAACTACTTGACAAAGAATTCAAAGCAACCATTTTAAAGAAACTCAATGAGCTAACAGAGAATAGATAGACAAGTAAACAAAATCAGGAAAATATTGCACTAACAATGTGATAGAAGCTATATCAAAGAACCAAACAAATTCTGAAGCTGAATAATGCAATAACTTAAAGAATTTATTAGAAATGTTTAACAGCAGACTTGATCATGTAGAAAAAAGAATCAACAAACTTAAAGACAGGTGATCTGAAATTAGCATTCAGAGGAACAAAAAAATGTATGAAGAAATGTGAAGAAAGGCTAAGGAAGTTATGGTACACCATCAGGCAGAACAATACATGAATTATGGATGTATAAGAAGGAAAATAGAGAGAAAAGGGGGCAGAGAGCTTATTGGAAGAAATGGTGGCTCAAAACTTCCCAAATCTGAGGAAAGAAATGGACATTCACATTTGAGAAGTTTAATGTACTGTAACTAGGATAAACTCAAGAAGGCCAGTACCAAGGCAGGTTATAATCAAACTGTCAAATGTCAAGACAAAGAGAAAATCCTGAAAGAAGTATGAGAAAAGCAATTTGTTACATAAAATGGAACTTCCATAAAATAATCAATAAAGGAAATAATAAACATTAGAACAGAAACAAACAAGACACAGAGCAGAAAACAATAGAAAAAAATCAACAAAACCAAGAAATGATTTTTTGAAAAGAACAACAAATACGAGAAATCTTTAGATTAATTAAAAAACAAAAGAGAGAAGATTCAAATAAAAACTAGAAGTGAAAGAGGGGACATAACAATGCCACAGAAATAAAACGAATTTATGAGACTGTCATGAACAATAGGTCAACAAATTGGACAACTCAGAAGAAATAGATAAATTCCTCAATATGTACAACCTGCCATGATTGAATCATGGAGAAATAAAAAATCTGGATAGACCTATAAATAGTAAGGAGATTGAATCAATAAACAGAAACCTTCCAACAGTAAAAATGCCAGGACTACATGACTTCACTGGTGAAATCTATCAATCATTTAAAGAGAGATTAACAGAATCATTTTCAAAGTCTTTCAAAAACTGAAGAAGAGAGAACATATTCTCATTATATGAGGCCAGTATTACCCAAAGTCAGACAAAGATACTACAAAAACAAAACAAAACAAAATAAACAAAAAACACTATAGGCCAATATCCCCTGATGAATATTGATGCAAAAATTCTGAACAGAATACCAGCAAATCGAATTCAAAAGTACACTAAAAGAATTATATAATCATAAACAAATAGAATATTAATATATTCTTGGAATGAAAAGATAGTTCAACATGTGAGAATCAATGTATAAAGTACATTAACAGAATGAAGGTCAAAAACTTCATGATTATCTCAAATCATGCAGAAAAAGCATTTGACAAAATTCAACATCGTTTCATGGTACAAAAACTCATCTCATTAGAAATGGAAGGAAATTACCTCAATGTAATACATGTTACATATGAAAAGCCCACAGCCAGCATTATACTTAATGGTGAAAAACAGAGTTTTCCTCTAAGATCAAGAAAAAGGCAAGGATGCCTACTCTTACGGCTTTTATTAAACATAATACTGGAAGTCTTAGAGCTATCAGAATAGAGAAAGAAATAAAATAAGTCCAAATGGAAATGGCAGAAGTAAAATTATGTTTGCAGATGATAGGATCTTACACGTAGACACCATAAGGTTCCACAAATAGATCTATTAGAATCAATAAACAAGTAAAGTTATAGATACAAAATAAACACCTCCAAAGTAGTAGTTTTTGTTTGTTTGTTTGAGACGGAGTCTCGCTCTGTCGCCAGGCTGGAGTGCAATGGTGCGATCTTGGCTCATTGCAATCTCCGCCTCCCAGGTTCAAGTGATTCTCCTGCCTCAGTCACCCAATTAGGTGGGATTACAGGCGTGCGCCACTACACCTAGCTAATTTTTGTATTTTTTGCAGAAACGAGGTTTCACCATGCTAGCCAGGCTGGTCTGCATCTCCTGAACTAGTGATCCAACCACCTTGGGCTCCCAAAGTGCTGGGATTACAGGCATGAGCCACCACACCTGGCATGGTGGTTTTTAATACATGTACAATTAATAATCCAAAAAGAAAATTATTAAAACAATACCATTTCTAATAGCATAAAAAATAATAAAACATTTAGGAATAAACTTAACCAAGCTGGCAAAAGACTTATATACTGAAAACTGTAGAATATTGCTAAATGAAATTAAAGTCATAAGTGAATGGAAAGGCACTCCCTGTTCATATATGGAATATTTAATATTGTCAAAATATCCATACTACCCAAAGCAATCTACGGTTTCAATACAATTCTTACCAAAATCCCAATGACACCTTGTTTTTTTTTTTTGAGACGGAGTCTCGCTCTGCCGCCCAGGCTGGAGTGCAGTGGCCGGATCTCAGCTCACTGCAAGCTCCTCCTCCCGGGTTCACGCCATTCTCCTGCCTCAGCCTCCCGAGTAGCTGGGACTACAGGCGCCCGCCATCTCGCCCGGCTAGTTTTTTGTATTTTTTAGTAGAGACGGGGTTTCACCGTGTTCGCCAGGATGGTCTTGATCTCCTGACCTCGTGATCCACCCGTCTCGGCCTCCCAAAGTGCTGGGATTACAGACTTGAGCCACCGCGCCCGGCCCCAATGACACCTTTTGCAGAAAAAAAAAAAAAAAAAAGAAAAAACTAAAGGATTCACACTTCCTGATGTCAAAATGTGTGCAAAGCTACTCTAATTAAAACAGCATGAGCCGGGCACAGTGGTGTGTACCTGTAGTCCCAATCACAAGCAAAATGGCTAAATTGTGTCTTACCCTGGAGATGAGTGTTTGAATCTGTTATGTATTTTGCATGTGAGTGGAAAGATTAGAGGGTAATTGGAGAAATGTATTGTCAATGTGATGTCTTTTATAATTTAAATCAGTACTCCTGATTTGCAGAGGAATTTCAGAAATAATTATTACTTACCATGATTCATGCTGGAAGTCAGTTGAATAAGTTTAAATGTTTGTCTGAGACTATAGCAAAGTCCATTTAAAATGTTACCTAGTACTAAATAACAAACTACCCCAAATCCCAGTGATTAAAACAATAAGAATTTAGCATTTGTTATGAGTTCACTTATCAATTGGGCAAATCTGCCCGTATGGTCAATTTTGACTGATCTTTTCTGGGCTTTGCTAACGTGTCAGTGATCAGCTGACAGGATTGGCTAATAGCTTGGCTGGCCAGCTAGGAAGGCCACTCTAATATGTCTGACTGTAGCCTTGGGTGATGGGTGTGAATAGCCACGAGACTCTTAACATCTAGAAAACTGTTTTTTAGTCAGCAGTTGAATTTCAAGAGCAACAGGGGGCAAAAGCCAAAATTTGGAAGCACTTTGCCAAGTTTCTTTTTAGGTTATATTTAGTACCATCCTGTTGACAAAAGGAAGTGATAAGGATGGCCCAGAGTCAAGAACTGAAAAGTCATATTGCAAAGGATAAGTATTTAAAGAAGTCTGAACAACTGGGGGGAATTCTTGCAATAAATCTTCCATCAATGTATACAATTTCAAGATCCCTCAGGCAATCAGTGGCTATGGGGTCAAAGTACAAACATGCCAGAGTCAGGAAGATACAGGGAAATTTTTAAAGAGTTTTCCAATGAATCAAGTAGAATGAGAATACACTTGTGCTTTGAATTTGCTCTGTCATTCAAGGATTTCTTTTTATCCATGTAGGCTTAGAACAGCAGACTATAGCTTGGAGTTATGGTGTTTCTCTCAACAGTATCAAAGATGATTTTTAAAAAAATAAAAGGTGGCATTAAATTATATTTAACAAAGAAATGAAATCTGTAAACTAATTTTTATATCAACTAGATATTTTTCAAGGTTTCAGGATAAGATTGAAAAAATTATGTTTGTCTAAAAGTAAAACTATAATCCACTTATCTAAAGCAATTTTCATGAGAAAAGTAAATTTCAATATTATAATGGCCTATTGGTTTAGAGAAGAAAAAAATACATGTGTATTTTTAAAAGTAGGCACTGATTGATTTAAGCTTGAAAACTGTACTTCTAAAATGGATTTAGACACAGAATGATATGTTCTCAATTTATATATGAGAAGCATTTTGATGCCTAGTTATCCATGAAGTGTTTTTGGAAAAGAAATGTATACTCTCATCAAATGTACTTAAACTTGTACAATTGGGGCTTTTGGAAAGACAGGGGAAGAGGGGAAGTAGTACACTTAATGTGAACTGAGATTTTCAGAAGAATGGATATGTCTCTAGTGAAAATTGGCTAAAAACATAAATTTCATGGAAGTTGGGGAGTATGATGGTGTGATTAATTATTTAAATCAGTAGACATGGAGTAAAGCAGATTACCCTCCATAAATGTGGCTGAACTTCATCTTATGAGTTAAAGGCCTTAAGAGAAAAAAACTGAGGTCCCTTTAGGAAGATGGATCTCTGCCTCCAGACTTTCAGACTGAGACTGCAACATTAACTCTTCCCTGCTCTCATTTAAGATTTGCCAGCTCCTCCCACAATCATGTGAGCCGACTGCTTAAAATAAATCTCTCTCCTCTCTCCTCTTTTTCTCTCTATAGATAGATAGATAGAAGATAGATAGATAGATGATAGAGAGATGATAGATAGATAGATAGATAGATAGATAGATAGATAGATAGATAGACAGATAGCTAGATAGATAGATAGATAGATAGATAGATAGATAGATGGATGGATGGATAGATAGATAGATAGATAGATAGATAGATAGATAGATAGATAGATAGATAGATAGATAGATAGATAATAGATAGATAGATTCTGTTCTATGGGTTCTGTTTCCCTGGAGAACCTGGATTAATACAGGGAGTTAAGAAAGGACACACTATACTACCCACGGATGCAATAATATTTTCAGAGTCTCAGGGTCACCATCTTATAGAAGAATACTAATTTGCATGAGTTGTTATATATACATTGTTTATCATTTAATTTATAGGAGTAATTCTAATTTGCATAACTAGTGAGTACATCCTGCTTTTCATTATCTTTTAAAATTAAATTTACTATTTATTCCTTCCCTAGAAGAACCATTATATATGATTGTACATATTTTTTGCTATACAAGAGTGTCTAGCTGAAGGGGCAAATAGGGTGGGAATAAAATCTCCACTCTACATGTAAATTGATTACTCTGGGAATAGGATGCACTCACCTACAGAGATCCCTTTTCACTATAAAATAACTTTCACTGGCTAAACTATGATTAAATGACACTTTGTTTACCTACAGGAGGTGGTTTTTTTGAATTTGCTCGAAGATACTTTATGTGGTAGAAACAATCTTCTCCCTCCCTAATTATTGAGAACTGGATGCCACTTGTGTTCTTACATTCTATGAAGATAAAGCTACCTCATGTTGTTTCGTGCAAAAACAACAGATGTGTTTTAAGCCAAACTTAAAAGCTGTGTTTTCCTAAATGAATAAATATGGACCCAGATGCAAAGGCTTATTTATTAGCTAAAATATTGGTTTGTGCATTTGCAAAAAGTTAAGTAGGGTTTACTCAGGTTTGGATTAAAACAATTATTTAAAATGAAATTTTCAGTAGAGTTAATACAAGGTGATTTGTTTCAATAAAATGAAATCAAATCATTGCATAAGTCAGGTTATTATCTTGCCGTAATTGATTAACATTGATATTTTTAACTCAAAGAAAAAAAAAATTAAGTGTATTATGTTCTAAGCCTCAAACTTGTCATTTAATTTAAGCAGTCCCATTCTTTTAATGATCTGGTTACATTATATGGAGCTTATGTTGTGTTGGCAAAATGAAATGACATTTTACTCGGTTTTCAAATTATGTTGAGCCAAGCATATGATCAGGTCGACATAACTTTTTACCTAGTATAAGACTTCGATATTTCCTCATAGTATTTAAATGCTTATTTAACTTATTTTCCCACGGCTTTAAAATCACTACTGTAGTCATTCCTATGAACATATTCAAAACTAAATAGTCATTTTCTTATTGACTTTGCTCATAACTTTTTACTTCTGTTAAAAATGTTAAGAGCATTGACCCAGTCACCAACACGTTTCATCCTCTCCACCTCCCTTTCTACTTTAATCATTATTCCTTTCGATTCTGTCTCCCATCTGCTTCCTTGATCTTTCTCCAACTTCCCAATCCTATTGCCACTTCATTTTCATAAGAACTGTTGGAATACTTTCCTGAATGGTCTTTCTGCTGTCTAACCCTAATACTTCAGTGAACAACAGCCAAGCAAAAAATAAGTGGTGTAGCGTGTGTGCGTGTGTGTGTGTGTGTGTTTGCATGCATGTGCACACACTGGCATTTGTTTATATGAACAAAGGTGTGGATGCAGAATGATACTGTTTATACCAGTCTGTTAGCATTGGACACCTCCAGGGGATGGCACTGAGAGAAATAGTGATATTTTATTTCATAAATATTTGTAACATTTGACTACTAAAAAAGAGAAAGAAACCTAAACTTTTGAAGATGCTCTATTAATTACCTTTACTGTGACCATTTTTAATACTGTATCAAAACCACTGTATGGTGTCAATTTCTTAAAAACTCTCTTTGTGGCAAGGTTAACAGATAATTGCCAATTGAAAGTCAGCCAAAGTCAATTCAGAGTGGAACTTTTTCTATCAGCAAAAATAGGTCTAATGACTGAGAAATTTGGCTTATAATCTAGAAGAACAAATAAATAACCCAGGTGATTATGTAATGATTATGTTTAAAAATGTGGGTAGATGCAGTGTCTAAATAACACAATACCTACAAACATATGTGCATACTTCTATTAAAACCAGAGTTCACCATTTTATTCCAGTTTGGCCTAAACATTTCTAAAGGAAGGCTCACTCTAATTAGCAGATGGGGATACCTGATTTGGCACTATTATCATATAGATCTTTTCAGTGGAAGAATTGGGATTGTGCACAAGGGAGGGAAAAGGAGCATGAGTTCTGTTAACAACTTATCTGGATGTAAATCTACTGAGGTGGTATTTTCTAGTGTACTTACACACATTTAATTTATTCAGAATAAAATTACATTTCTGAGTTCAACCTGAAATGTTTAGGGAAAGGTAATGAAATGTGTAGCTGGGCATTTATGCATGAACACACATATATTTGTGAGTATTGTTAAAAAAGAGTTGCTCAGAAATTTGCCAGTTTCCCCTTCTGTTTTACCCTGCAGAATATTTAGTGATGACTAATCAGTCTCACAGGCATCATCGAATCTTCTACAGCCTCAATAACATGTTCCAACCAAAGAGGACACAGTGATTTAAGAAATCAGTTTAAGGAGGGTTACAGTGATGCATAAAAGTGTTGATTTCTGCAAACTGAAGCAAAGTTCCCAGTTTATTAGAAAGAAAAAAATCAATACCAATATGAAACATTACAGGATGTGAAGTGTCTTTCAATTTCAAAGTGCAGAGAATGCTTGGGTATTCAGAAGATAATCAAATTTGATGTCTATTAGCTAACTTTGGTGATGCAAAAGAATTGCTGAAGTCTTGAATCTGACCAAACAGAACTCATAATCAGCAGAACAGAATTTTGCTTATTGACTCTGGTTTTCCCTTTGTGACTCAAATTTAATTCTGGCAACAACTGCTGAGCTCATTTAGAACAATCTTCTTGTTTTACAAATGAGGAAACTTAGCCTCATCAAGCTTAATTGTCAAGGTTAGGTCATGGCACATCACAGATTAGAACCCTGGGCTTCAGTAATGCTTCAATTTCAGTGTAAAAACGTGGATGGGGGAAATGAGGGTGGGATGAATGGGAGGGGCAGGATTATTCCTGACATCCTGCCTGGAAAATATATAGTGTGGCTGAAGCCATATCTTTGGAAAACCACTGACAGAGACAGACCATGGACCTGTCTTCCTCCTGTGAAGCTTCAGCAATCTACAGTCGTCCCTCGATATTTGCAGGGCATTGGTTCCAGGACAAATCAGTGGATTCCAAAATTTATGGATGCTCTAGTCCCTGATGTAAAATGGTATAGTATTTGTTTATAACCTACATATATTCTCCCATGTACTTTAAATCATCTCTAGATTACTTACAAGGCCTGAGAATATGTAAATACGGTATAGATAGGGGTTATTGTCTTTTTGTTTGTATTACTATTATTATTATTTTGAGACAGGGTCTCACTCTGTCATCCAGGCTGGAGTGCAATGGCATAATTTGCACTCACTGCAGCCTTGACCCTCTGGATTCAGATGATCCTCCCACCTCAGCCTCCCAAGTAGCTGGGACTATAGCTGTGTGTCACCGCACCCAGCTAATTTTTTGTAGAGAGAGAGTTGCACCATGTTGCCAAGGACGGTTTCTGACTCCTGGGCTCAAGCAATCGTCCCACCTCAGCCTTCCAAAAATGCTAAGATTACAAGTGTGAGCCACTGTGCCCGGCCTTGTTTGCATTATTTTTTGTTGTTGCATTATTATTTACTATTATTTTCCCAAATATTTTGTATCAGGAGAATCTGCAGATGGGAGCCTGTGGATCCAGAGGGCTAACTGTAAATTGACTATAGGCACTCACTAGGCGAGTACTTTTCCTTACAGGGAAAGCTGGTAAGAAGTCCCTGCTTAGTTGGTTAGAACATATTCTGAAACATAATCTGATGCTTAGTAAAATCTTATGGGTTTGTTAAGAAATTATCAAATAAATATTAAATATTTATTTCTATTCTAAACTTTATAAACTGCTGTTTTACAGAATAACTTTCAGAGTTTCTCAAAAATATTTTTCTTAAAAAATCAAGGATATGGCAAAGATTACTAGCTGTCCATCAAATATTCATGTTCTTCCTTCCATAGCAGATAGCTACTTCTTAAATGGTTTTTCTCCAAGAACATCATATCCCAGGTATCTCCAGCTCAGTGTGAGCATGTGGCTTAAATCTAGTCAATGGAGTGTACTTAGGATACTAGGCATCACTTCTAAGCCTGTTTCATAAAATCTTCCCCGAGATGTTTCTCCTGATCTTTTGTACAGCTGGTTGCTAATCATGGACAACTTCTCAGGATCACCTGCGAACTCCTAAGTAGATCACACAGCCTTGCTCAGCCTGAATCTGTGGAATATTGCATGGAAGTACACCCCCAGCCTACCAACCCCCACCCCTTAGATGTGCTTAGCAGTTGGTACTATCTATTCCATGATCAGGAAGTAAACTTACACTGTGTTTGAATCAATATATACCATGAATTCATAGTATACACAGCAATCAGGCAGCCTGAGCAAATGCAAAGTAAAATTCAAGATGGACACAGTTGTATCAGATTCAAATATTGTTTTTAAGGATAAAATTTAATGGTTCTTTTAACACCTACTGTTCATAATTACAAATATATGTACCAACAACTTAATTACCTTCTTACATCTGTGATCATTTCAAAATTTCTTTGATGAGTTGTATATTTACTCTACCCCCACCATTATAAAAATAGAAAATGTAAAAGCACTAGAGATTATTTTGTTTAACTCTCCAATTTCATCAATGAAGGAATTAAGTTGTTAAGATATGTAATAAATTATGGAATGTCATACTAATGAAATGATGAAATCAGAATTCTTTCCCTGATTCCTAGAGTGTTTATTACAATAGATTGATCTTCTTCCAGAGTAATAATTGCAACTACATTTCCTCCTTAACAATGGTTTGTACATTGCTCTTAGCACAATGGGTATTCAAAAAATGTCAACTAGATGAATCAATGAGTTTAGGAATTAAATAAAAATTAACTTAAACTAGATTTATATAAATTTATTATAGCAATGTATTGGGTTACTAAAATGATATTCTTTAAGCAAACAGGCTATTTCATGACAAAATGAAAATTAAATTTTTGTAACCACATGAGGCATTTTAGGGCAAAACATATTAAATGTTAGACATTATTCCTTTTAATGAAAGTTCAATGCAAATTACATATCTTGCTCATTAGTAGAAGTTGATTTAAATATCATTTGTTTTCTAAGTTGAAATGTGGACTGTCTTTTTTGAACTTGGCACATCTAAGCAGCAAAAAATTTGAAAGTAGCTCTAATGAGTACATTTTATCATTTGTCAGATTTTTGAATTTATGTTTTCTGTATATATGTTTAAAACCTGTTTACAAGTTAAACATGTCAATTATATAAATATAATTACTGAATTGTACATCTCTGTATAAACGAACATACTTAGAAAGTAGTAAACATTAAGTCTGGTTTTCAGTTGTCTAATTCATGATAAATGATTTGGTTGGTAAAGGATAAAGTTATGGCAAATTTCCAAAAAACTTGGAAAATGTTTGGTTAGAAGGAATGCTTACATGATAGCTACTTTTAAAAGTAAAATCTACATCTAACCACGTATACATTTAAAGTTATATTTTTGTTTTAGAATATTTTAATAGTGTTATCTTTTAGAAAGATTTTTTATAGATGGAAAATTGCTTTTTATACAATTTAGGTGTTATATATTTAAATATCATATGAAATAACCTACTTGTGTCTTTAGTAGTATTGACTCTTTCAGTATAAGCCTTGTTTCTTTAATGGTCTTATTCATTTTTTATGGTAGAAAATATATTTTACTATACATCATATCTCACAGTACCACCATACTGTTGAAACATTTGTATGGCAAAAGTTTTGAGAAAGCTAAAATGTACTTGCCACTTCTACTCACTGTTTATCACAAAAATGGCCTTACATGAGATAGTTTGAAAATCAGTGGCAAAATCTAAACCCCTTCCAATAACAAAAATAAATTAACAACCTGAAATTATGTTTTCTCCTTTTCATGTGTATTTTCCCTGTCTTCAAGACACTAAAAGGGGAAGCTCCTTCAAGAGCCTTTACAACCTCTGTTATGCTTGGAAACAGTCACCTGAAAGATGAGTCTACTCTTTCAGGTGCTTATTTTTAGGAAAGGATTTACTTCCAGGGACCAACAGATGGATGACAGACGAGCCTTCTTAGGTGACATGAGGGTGTGATCATAAAGATATTAAATGAGATACAGCCTCATTAGTCATTGGAAGAAAACTGGACATATCTTACAATATATTCACATGTTAAAATACTATTTGGTAGTGAAAATGAATAAACTACCACTTCAAAAGGATAAATGCCACAAATACAATGTTGAGCAAAAGAAATGTCACTCTGTGCAAGAAATAGTTATTTTTAAATGTAAAGTCAAATATGTAGAATGTTGTATATTTAAACATAAAATACATACATGAATGTATGTGTATATAGTAAAGCTGATATTTACATGAATGACAAACACACAGCTCTTCATGATAGCCGTGTATATGGGGGTGGGGAGGTTGGTGTTAATGATAAAAGGGATGAATTCACGAATTGACTGGATAATCATCTATATCTTAATCTCTGTGATGGGCACTTTGGGGTCCTTTTGTTGTTACTAATTTTATGAATAACAGTATGCATTGTTTTATCTGTATGAAGTATTTTATTAAGAGCAATAAAATAGATTGAAAAATTAATGGAAGCCTGATTCCTCAGGAAAAATGTAAAGAAACCACTAATGAATAAAATATCAGATGCAGCTTTCCTTGAAGTCTTTCTTTTTCCTAAAGAGAAAAATGAGCAGTTTATTACCTGTTAAACGTGGCATTTAAATTAGTAGGTTTGCCTATTAGTAAGATAACCATCGAGAAAAATATATAAACCTAGATCCCTTTTTTACTATTTCTATGTCCCAAGATTCCAGATGCCCTTAGATAACTAAATGTAAAAATATAAAAGCTATTTAAAAACCTGTAATTAATTTTATAATTTTGAGAGGGGAGAGCTTCCAAATCCAGGGCTGGGGTAAGATGAACTGAATGAGGCAAGTGCCTCACTGGCCTCTTGTGCACAATTAGAGGAGATGCCAAAAAGCTCAGTCATAAAGATAATATTTAAAACATGCTGAAATATTTTTAAATACTTAAATATTCTAAAAATCAAAGCTATCTATCATGAGCAAAATTTTAACTAAGGATAGGATTATTATTATTGATGTTTGAATTAAATCTTTGCCCTAAATCCAGAAGCCATGAAGAAACAAAGAACAAGCATGATAACATGAAAAGCAAATGATGAATGGTGATGATAAACTATGTATGCTCACATTTTTACAAAAAAAATCAAAGGACAAGACAGAATTGGGTATAAATTGACTATAACATATCTTACAAATGTTATAACATATCTTACGATTCCATATGAAGAATTGGAAAATGATATAAAAATTTTTTAAAAATAATAATAAATGTTTGACTAATATATAAAAATGTTTAACTCCAAACATAATTAAGTAAACACATATCAAATCAATAAATTATAATTTATCATGTAATCAGATAATTTATAACTAATATATATAGGTAATATATAACATATATATACTAATATATATATAACCTATATATAGGTAATATATAACTAATATATATATAACTTATATATAGGTAATATATAACTAATACACTGATAAATAATGAAGATATATATGTACATGTATAGAAAACAAAGCTGATATGTTAAAATATGGTCCTCACTTATAAACTGCCATGCAAACTTGAACAAATAAAATTAAATTCAATTCAGTTGGACAAAAATAATGGTTTAACCATTTGATTCTAGAAATCAAAGTATGCAAATTATTACAATAATGAGAAACTAATCTCATACTCTAGATGAGAAAAGAACAATAATTAATGAGACTCACTCTTGGAAAACCCTGACTTAAGGAAAGTCTGAGATAGTTCTGCTCAGTGTATGGTAATTTCAGTTCTGGAACTTTCCCCAAGAAATAGTCGAAAGACAAATGTAATGGAGGTTCATTTCAGTGTAAATTATATTTGTGAAAAACAGAAAGAGGTAGTGATAAAATAAAAATTATAAACCTGCACATTAAGACATAGGTTTTATTCCTACTGATTAATTTGGAAAGATATTTGTAATATAATCTTGTCTGAAAAATCAAGTTACAAAATGGAATGTATAACATGATCTCATACATTTTATGAATATATATACGTGTTCATGTGTTCCTAGACATTTTGAGAACATGCTTACCAAAATGTTATTGTAAGACATCTGTTTGATAGCTTAAAGGTGGTTTTCACTTTCTTGTTACTATCTTGCATTATTTCCCGTACAATTAGTTTTGTAACTTGACAACATTACATTAATTAAAATGTAATTTAGAAATGTAAGGGGGGACTTTTACTAAAATACTTGTCAAAAGTAAAGCTAGCCATCCAAAGTAATTAATTTAACCAAAGTTTGGTGACACCTTACCTGTGCTTCAAGCAGTAACAAATGAAGAATATCATTTCACTTGTTGAACAGGGATGATTTAGCCTGAATTCCTTTCTCCTGTATTTTTTTCCTGTAGTGGAAAACTTGAGGGTGCTCTGCTTAACTTGGGGCAGGTTGGACTTATGATATAATATATGTCAAGCAATAGTACCAGTTGATATGCTTAGGATAAGTGAAAATGAATAAATGCAAATGTGACACATTTCTTGATAAGTAAGAGGACAAGAACAATTAAGCAACATGTCTTAATATTCCAAGTGAACAGGCGTACTCACGAAATCCAGCATCTAGATCGTAGGACTGAGCAAAGAAGCTCTATTTGCTTTCATGGGTAAGTTCTGGAAAACCAAGGGTACCGGGGCTGTAAAATTATAATCAGATATATCCCATAAAGCAGTTCTCATGATGGTAATAAAAATCCTTTATTCTGAAGAATAAGGAAATGCTGGCGCACTGGAAAGACAGCTCAGCCAAGTCGCATTATTGGGTGTTTAAATTGTTATTATTGTTGTTGTTGCTGTTGCATTGTTGTTGCTATTTTAAATATTTAGGGCATTCACATTGTGAACATTGAAGATTGCAGAAAAGATAAACAACCACGTTCGTACTATGCCCCCAAGAAATCCAAGAATTCTAGTTCCCTGGCTTGCAGGCCAGTACCCTTATAGATTCACATAATGGACAAGATAAGGAGGTAAATATCCCCATGATACTTCATAATTATCACATAAGCCTTCTTTGACGTTTATATATTTGAGGTTAATGATCTTATTTGCCATCTGTATCATTTTCTGAAACTCTTCTGAAGACAGAAGAGATTTTTAAATGAAATTAACTGTCATTTCCTAAAACTGACTTAAAGATGAACTCCAGTTTATTATTATTATTATTATCATTATTTTACTTTTTTTTTTTTTTTTGAGACGGAATCTTGCTCTGTCACGCAGGCTGGAGTGCAGTGGTACAGTCTTGGCTCAATGCAACCTCTGTCTCCCGGGTTCAAGTGATTCTCCTGCCTCAGTCTCCCAAACAGCTGAGATTACAGTCGTATGCCACTACCATGCCTGGCTAACTTTTTGTACTTTTGTAAAGATGGGGTTTCACCATGTTGACCAGGCTGGTCTCAAACTCCTGACCTCAGGTGATCTGCCTGCTTCAGCCTCCCAAAGTGCTGGGATTACAGGCATGAGCCACTACGCCTGGCCAAGTTAAGTGTTTTTTACCACAATAAAAACAAAAACAGAAACAGTAATGAGGTCCATATTCTTAATTAGCCATCATTCTAAATAACAGGCTATAAACAAAAATTAATCAAAATTGGTAATGAGATAGAAATAAAGTCAAGGAATTATTCATTTTAATGCAACCAGAAAACTTAGTTACCAGATTCATGAAATTGGCCATATAAGCTCCTCCTACATTATGACATTTCAAATTATGAATTTTCATTAACTATGAAGGAAGATTCTTTCCTGAGGAGAAATATCACTCTGCCTGCCATCAAATGCCTTATAATTTGCATGCTGTCATTTTTGTCTCCTCCATCACACTGTTTCTAATCACACTTTGTGCTCATTTTGTCCTTAGTGTAGAGGTGCTTTATGAATAATTTAAACCCATCATGTCCAATGAATATGAAAAACCATGAGAAGGTTGAAAGTGCTAATAAGATCGGTAGTGCAGTTAAAATGAAAATGGAAGTACAGCTCATTTAAAAGCCCAAAGGAATTAGAAAAATCACACATGTTGCCTGTGCTTATGGGAAAAATTATCAGAGTAAGAACTATTTTGAATAACAGAGCAAATGATGCAACATGTAAATAATTTAATCAACAATAATCAACGAGGGGTGAGGAAAGCAATTAATTAAATAACAACATTGCGTGTGTGTCTAAGGGATTATCGCCAAAGTTAGAAACTTATTTGTAAAATGTTAACTCTGAGGAAGTTCAAGAAGTTAAAAGATAGGCACACTGAAAATGCTGCCAATGGCAAATTTTACTCAAGAACATATGATTGCACATGCTCAAGGTTCTATTCTGCCAATGAAAATGAGTGACAAAGCAGTAAGGTATTAAGCAGTTCTTTGGAACACCTATGGGATGATAAAGAGAGAGTGCTACTACTCTCATTAGATACTTTAGCACAGACCACGTTGTTCTATTTTGGAGGAGGTGCATCTGTGAATAAGTGAAGGGCATTCTATTTGAATGACTTGAAGGGCAGGTCTGTTTCTATTTGGCCTACAAAGTTAGAGCAGCCTTTGGAACCCAACCTTTCTCCAACATAGGCATGCATCACTCAATGACAGGAATACTTTAATTTTATTTAAATTTATTTAAATTTATTTTTAAGTAACTATAATTTATAGATAATATAATGTGAGCCAAAAAGGCAAACCACATATATAGTTTCTTTCTTTTATGAGATCATTATAAATCAACATGAAGTTACAAGAAATAGTACTGAGCAATATTGTTGTTCCCTTTACCCAGCTTCCTGCATTGGCAACATCTTGCAAATGTATAGTGCAGTATACAACTGAGATAGTGACATTACATGGAACATTGTTCATGACAAGCATTCTCATGTGGTCCTTTTATAGCCACACCCAATCTCCAGTCACCTTCACTGACTTCTTACCCTTAACCCCTAGCAACCACTAATGTGTTCTCCATTTCTATAATTTTGTCATCTAAAAAATGTCATGTAAAAGGAGTCATAGAGCATGTAACCTTTTGGTTTGACTTTTCTTTTTTCATTCACCATAATTCTCTGGAGATTCATCCAGGTTGCTGCATGGATTAGTATTTTGTCCTTTATATGGCTGAATGTACTACAGCTGTGTTAACCTCTTGAAGAACCTTTGGGTTGTCCTCAGTTTGGGCCTATTACAACTAAAAAGTAAATTAGGTACGGTTTTAGTGTTAACATACATTTTCATATTCCTGGGATAAATGCGCAGATGTTTAAATGCTGGGTCGTATGACAGTTGCATGGTTAGTTTTTAAAGAAACTGCCAGGTGGTTTTCCAGAGTGACAATGTTGTTTTCCATTCCCACCAGCAATGTATGAGTGATCTAATTTCTGCAAATCTTTGCCAGCATTTGGTAATTGTCACCACTTTTCTTTAATTTTAGCCATTCTGATAAGAGTGTAAAAATCCTGCATTGTGCTGTTCATTTGCACACTTTAATAGCTGATGATGTTGAACATGTTTTCATGCTTATTTTTCATTTGCATTTCTTCTTTGGTGAACTCTTTCTTTGTATTTTTTGCCTATTTTCTAGTTGGATTTATTATTTTTACTGTTAAATTTAGAAATACATACATATATATACACACATATATATGTTCTAGATATTTGTCCTTTGCCATGTTCACAAATACTCTTACTCTGTAGTTTGTTTTCTAAAATCTTTTCAACTAAGTACTTTGCAGAAAAAAAGGTTTTGATTTGGTAATGCCAAATTGATCAATTTTTTTTCTTTTATGGACTGTATTTTTGGTGTTATGCCTAAGAATTCATTGCCAAGTTTTAGATTTCAAAAATGTTATCCTAAATTTTTCTAAATGTTTTATGTTTTCATTAAAGTCCATGTTCCATTTTAATTAAGTTTTCTTTTTTGTTTTTGTTTTTTTTTTGAGCAGGAGTTTCGCTCTCATTGCCCAGGCTGGAGTGCAGTGGCTCGATCTTGGCTCACTGCAACCTCCGCCTCCAGGGTTCAAGCTATTCTTCTGCCTCAGCCTCCCGAGTAGCTGGAATTACAGGTGCCTGCCACCACATCTGCTTTTTTTTTCCTTTTTTTGTATCTTTAGTAGAGATGGGGTTTCATCATGTTGGCCAGGCTGGTCTCAAACTCCTGACCTCAGGTGATCCACTCGCCTCGGCCTCCCAAAGCACCGGGATTACAGGCGTAAGCCACCGCACTCGGCCCATTTTAGTTAACTTTTAAGTCTTAGTGGAGTTTCATTTTTTGCCTATGAATGTTTAATTGTTTCAGCAGCATTTGTTGAAATGGTGATTATTTTCCCTGTATAGAATTGCTTTTGCACCATTTTTGTCAGAAATCAGTTGGACGTATTTAGGAGAGTCTATTTCTGGTGTTCTGTTCTATTGCTTTATGTGTCTATGCCTCCAGCACTTAAAATCAGGTAAACCAATTCCTTCTACTTTATTCTTATTTTTCAAAATTGTTTAATTTGTTCTAATTTCCCTGTCTTTCTATATCGATTTTAGAATATTCTAGTCTATAACTACAAAAAAGTCTTGCAGGGATTTGGTAGGAATTGTATTAAACCTGTGTATACTTGAGAAATTAACATCTTTACTGTGTTGGATCTTTCAATCCATGAACAAAGTAAGTTTCTTCATTTATGTAGATCTTCTTTCATGTCTTTCATCACTGTTGTGTAGTTTCCAGTGTATGAGTCCTATACATGCTGGTATGATTTGGATATCTGTCTCCTCCAAATCTCATGTTAAAATTTTAACTCGAATGTTGGAGGTGGCGCCTGATGGGAGGTGTTTGGATCATGGGGGCGGATCCCTCATAAATGACTGGAAACCCTCGCCATGGTAATGAGTGAGTTCTCACTTTATAGTTCACATGAGAGTCGGTTGTTTAAAAAAAAGGCTGGCCCCTCCTCCCCTCTCTCTTGCTCACTCTCTCACCATGTGACATATCTGCTCCCCCTGTGCCTGATGCCCTAAGTAAAAGCTTCCTGCAACCTTACCAAAAGCCTAGCAGATGCTGGTGCCATGCTTGCACAGCCTGAAGAACCATGAGCCATAAAAACCTCTTTACATAATAAATTACCCAATCGCAGGTATTCCTTTGTAGCAATGCAAAATGTGCTAACACAAATGCCTTATTAGATTTACACACGAGCAGTTCATTTTGTGAAGTAGTTATTGTTTCTAGCGCATTTTAATTTTGATGTCTGCCCATATGTTCATTGCTAGTATATTGAAATGGAATCCATTTTTGTGTTGAACTTGCATCTTGCATGTGATCTTGCTGAATTCACTAATTAGTTCTAAGGAGGTTTTTGTTTAAAAAAAATGTAAGTAGTTATAATGCACGCAAATAGAAATAGTTTTATGTTCCCCTTTCTGAATTGTGTGATTTTTTGGGGGGGAGGGGAGCGGGTGGGGAGCTTATTCCGATAGAATTCCAAAGAAGTGTTTCCTGCTCTTCTGTTATCTGAAAGAGATTGTATAGAATTGGGATTAATTCTTTAAAGGTTTGGTAAAATTTTTCAGGAAAACCATCTGGGCCTGAATATTTCTTTTATTGGACGTTTTCAACTTTTGAATTCAATTTTGTTAATAGTTATGGGGCTATTCAATTCAAATTTTAAATTTCATATTAGGTGACTTCTGATAAATTGTGTTTTTCAAAGAGTTGGTCCATTTAGTTTAAGTTGCCAAATTTATGAGTGTAGTCGTTTTTGTAGTATTTTCTTACTTATCTTCTTGATGCCTGCAGGATCTGTGGTGGTATCTCCTGTTTCATTTTGGATATTGTTAATTTGTATCTTCTCTCTTTTTTCTTTGTCAGTATTGCTAGAGCTTGCCAATTTTATTGATCTTTTTAATGAACCAGCTCTCTGTTTAATTGATTTTCTAGATTTTTCTCTTTTAAATTTCAATACATATGTAGTTATAAATTTTCTAACAGCCACATTGAAAAAGTAAAAAGATGTGGGTGAATTTAATTTAATACCATATTTTATTTATTCCACCATAGAATCAATGCAAAATGTATTACTGAGATATTTTAAACCCTTCTTTTTATTCTATGTCTTCAAAATCTGATGTATAATTTAAAATTGTCACATATTTTAGTTTAGATCAGTGCATTTCAAGGCTACTGGCTACCATATTGAATAGTGAAGATCTACAGGCCTTTTTGCCATAACAAAATATCAAAATGTAGTGCATTTTTGTGCATCCTTTTAGAATTTGGGAGTAGCAACGGGAAAAAGAAAGGATAAATAACATTGAGATTTAAAGAATAACTGTCAAGTGCACTGCCACTTAAAAGTGTTTCTGGGGGATAGATTTACTGTGATGTCACAGCTTCATTTATTCACTTGTTCATTTTTTCATTCCTAATTATTGCATAACAACATGTGCCAGGTAAATGGGACACAGTGGGGGACAGGTGAATCAAAATATTTGATTGCTTGCACTCTCATTTTATTGGAGAAGCACAAACAATGAACAAAATAAATTCTAGTATGTTGAATTGACTTGGTGGTCATAAGAGTGATGAAGAAAAATTGGGGAAGGTGGAGTTAGTGTTGAGACTTTTCATTCGAGTTAGTTGTAAAGGGCCTCACTGAGAAGATGATACTTGAGGAATGACTTTATAAAGCCAAGTCCTAATCTAACCCTCAGGCCCTTATGTTCCCTTTACACTATGTATGTATGTCCCAACTATAACCTAAAATTCAGAACACCTAAAACAGAAGTATACTTTTCTTTTAGTTTCCCATATCTTAATGAATGTTAGCTATCAACCATCCAGTTGTTTAACTCAGATATCTGATATTAAGTCTCCCATCTACCATCATTTCCCACTGGGCTTAACAAAGTGGTCTCCTGCATCCACACTTGCCCCACCTGCAATGAGAAATCAAATTATGTTAATCAGCTCCTGACTGCCTTGTGAGTGCACACCATCATACACACACATATACTCATCACAATCATTTACAAACAAAAGATTTCCAATCCTTCTTAAGATAAAGAACAAAACTGTCCTAACACATATAACAACGCTTTACATTGTTTGTCTCCTTCTACTTCCCCACCTTCAACTAAAATTGGTTCCCTCTAACACTGTTTTGTGGACATGTTATGACTACATTACAATCAATAATTTTGTTTTATTGTTTTGGTGGTTAAACTTTGTATTGTTGTCAATTATTTGCTATAAAAAACAATTCTATCCAAAACATTATTTTATGTATCCTTGAACATACTTGTGTTATTCCACAAAAGAGGGTCTTTCAGATTTTTTTACCTGAACTCAAGGTAAGAAACACAATTGATATCAAGATTCAGCACAAAAGAACATGCATGCACATAAATAGGTGAACTATAACTTTACAAACCAATACTTTACTTTCTAGTCATAATACATTCTGATTTTTGTATTTTAATTTTATATTATTACAATTGATTAAATTAATTTCATAACACAGTAATATGTCAAGACTCGTGGTTTGGAAAATACTCCTCTAGGATACAGATGGAATGGAATTGCTAAGTGAGTGGGCATGCACAATCTTAAATATACTATGTGCTGTCAACGTATTCTACCAATCTACATTTCTACTAATAAGCATATATAAGCATTCTGATTGCATCATATACATATCAAAACAATATTCTGATACACAAGATTTATGCCAGCTTGATATATGAAATACCATCTTATTTTTGCTTTAGTTTGCAATTTTCCACTCACGAGGTTGAGAAACTTCTCAGGTGTACATTGGATATTCTAGCGTCCTCTTCTATTAATTTCCTATTGATAGATTTTGCCCACCTTTTTAAACAGTTACTTGTCTTTTTTTTTGCATTTGGAAGATTTTTATATATTTAGGATATTAGCTTTTATGAGGTAATTCTATTGCAAATGCTTGTATTTAGTTGTGATTTATTTTTATTTCAAATACACATTTTATCTGTGGCTTTTCTGTTCAATTGCTTTATAACGTCTTTTGATTCATGATTTAAAACAATTTTTATATAATCAAATTATCTGTATCATTATTGTTTGTGTTTCTTTTTGTGGATTTGTCTTATAATACTCCTTTGTTATAGGATATATTTTTACCTAATGCCTTTAAAGAATGTTTAAAAATATTTACTTTTTAATTCATGAAGAATTTTTTGTTACATAAGATTGGAGATAGAGATCATACTACAAACATATTTTTTTCCTATGAGTAATTAATTGTTTCAGCAGCCTTTACTGAAAAAAATATATACTTCTACTCTAATACACAATGCAACTCTTCCACATGTTAAATTTACAGTTATAAATGGAATTATTTCCAGATGTTTTTGCTCATTATTCTGTTTTTATCACGATAGACATTTTCCTGAATAAAGGAAAGTGCTTCCCCTATTACCGTGCTATATAAATATAAAATTTTGAATCTATAGATGTTTTTGATTTAGTAAGCATTAGAAAAGCAACAACTGACTGGGCACAGTAGCTCATGCTTGCAATTCCAGTGCTTTGAGAGGCCACGGCGGGAAGATCATTTGAGCCCAGCAGTTTGAGACCAGCCTTGGAAACATAGTGAGATCTTGTCTCTACAAAAACAAACAAAAAATAAATAAATAAAAAAATTAGTCAGGCATGGTGGCATGCGTCTGTAGTTCTAGCTATTCGGGAAGCTGAGGCGGGAGGATCAATTGAGGCCAGGAGGCTGAGGTTGCAGTGAGCTGTGTTGGTGCCACTGCACTCCAGCCTGGGCCGCAGAGTGAGACCCTGTCTCAAAAAAAGAAAAAAAAAAGAAAAGAAAAGAAAGAGAAAGAAAAGAAAGAAAGCAACAACTATCTCTTCTTGGAACTTTAGGAGTTTTTAGGGGAGGTACCTGTCATTATGATACTGGAACTTATTCAGGAGTCCAGCATGTTTTGTCATACATGTAGGTATTCTTTAAACGATTTTGAAGAAGTTTATCATCTGCTCCATGTAGTCTATTTATTTCTATTATTAGATTTCTTCCTAATTGACTTATTTTATTATTATAAACAATGTCTTCTGTAAATATCACATTATGCATATATTTGTTACTTCTGTGCGAGTATGCTGTTGATTTTCGAATACTGCTGAACAATATAAAGGAATGTTGTTGAACTCCATTATTAATTTGAATTAATTTTTCTACGTTAGATGCAGTCTCTTATACAGAAAATCTTGTCCTTGGTAAATAATATCATATTCATTCAAATTTATGGGGTTTTTGTTATTTTCCTCCTTTTACTGCTCTGGTTAGCACCTCAGGTTCCATGTTTAGATATTTAGTGAGAGTGGAAATACTTGTCTCACTTTAAGGAGATTATTCCAGCAATTCACTGCAGAAGGCCTTGTTTATTTGCTTTCTGAAACCAACTTCATTTAGATTTAATTTACATGTGATAAAGCAAAGGTGCTTATTTTAAGTGTCAATGAGTTTTGTCAAATATAATTAGCTGTGTAACAGCCATCCAAGCCATCGTATACAAAATTTTCATCACCCCTCAAAATTATCTAGTGCTCTTTTCCAGTCAAATCACCCACAATAGCTGGCTTAGGCTAACATTGGTCTAATAGCGCCTGATTGTAAATCAAACAAATGTGTATTCTTTTATGTCTGGCTTTTTACTCAGCTTAGTATTTGAGAAGTTTGTCCATGATGTTATATACTATCATTTGTATTGCTGCATAGTATCTCTTTCTAAGAGTATACCATTTATATGTGCCACATTTCATGGATGGATATCCATTCACCTGTTGAAGCATGTACTTCATTGGGATTTTTAAAAACATTTAATGCAATATTTTAAAAAATTAACATTAATGCCAAAAAATCAACGATGAACAAATATGAACATTTTAATAATGATGAGACCAGTCACAGTGCTGTGCAGAGCCATAGTGAAGTTGGAGGCAAAAGGAAACATCAGTAATATAAAGTCCCTTTTTATTTAAACTTCTTACATGTTTTTCCTCTTCGGAATTTTAATTTTCATTTCCTTATGACTGACTAAAAGCTCTTAAAATTATACATGAATATTAAATTGAATTAAATGGCTATTCTTCCTCAATAGAGATTATTATAAAATATTATGTGAGTTATAGCAAATTTTCTAAAGTTAAACTACCTTTTAATGTCTCACGTGATAATATTTGCTTATGATATATAATTTTTAGAATTGCTGGATTTAGTGTGGCAGATTTTTGATTTTATATTTTGCATCTATGTGAAAGACAGCACTTTTAATTTCTCAAATTGTGTTCATCTTTTTTTTTTTCTGAAACAGACAGTTTTCTTGAAGATGTTGTATAAGGCTGTGATTATCCGTTAGTTAAATGTTTAGTAAAACTTGCTTATATTCATATACACATCTTTGCCTAGTATTTTTTTCCTATTTTTATATCTTTTTTTTATACGTTTTAAAATGACTCATATTTTGGGGCTATGCTCTGTTTAGATTTCCCATATATTTTAAAATTCATCTTAGTAAGTTAAACTTTTAGAGAAAATTGTCTATTTATTCTACCTCTCAATTATATTTGAATAAAGTAGTTCATATAGTTATAATTGTGTTTCATTTGCAACTTGTCTACAACTGTTTGCCTTTTAATTTCTTATTTTTTTACGTGGGCTTTCTTTTTTACTTTAACAATATTGCCAGAAATTTACCTAATTCATTGATCTGTTCAAATAATCAAATTTTGGTTTTGGCAATATTCTATATTAAATATTTATTTTTCCTTAATTTTGGTATACATTTTCTGTTTTATATTATTCCTTCTACTTTCTCAGGCATATTTTACTTTCTAAAGTTGGATGCCAATAACATTAACTTTGTCTTTCTTACTAATACATGCATTTGAGTTGGTAAATATCTAAATACCACTTTACCTGCTTCCCACAAGTTTTGATATATGATATACTTACTTTTGTCCTATTTTGATTATTTCCCAATTTTAGTGATTGCTTTTTCATTGACCAATTAGTTATTTAGAAATAGGTTATGAGCTGCCAACAAATAGTGTTTTCGTATTCATATATTTTTGAATACTTGCTAATTTAGTTGCATTTAAGTAAAAGAATGTGCTCAGGATGATGTTCTTCGAAATTTGTTGAGACTGGAATTCACAGCATTACACATGATCAGATTTTACATATATTTCACATGAGCTTGGGGAAAACATATTTTTAGGTCATTCATTATATATTCCTCTAGATATGATTTTCAGATAAAACTTTGTTTATGTGTTGTTCAAATATTCCATAACCATACTATTTATCTAACTCTTCTATCAATTACTGAATGAGGAAACATATAATAGTTTTCTGCACAGATTAATAAATTACCTCTTATAATTTTGTCAACTTTTGCTTCTAATACTTTGAGGCTATTTTGTTAGGTGAATGCTAGTTTTGAATTATTATATATATGCATATATATATCCTAGTATATTGAATTTTTCTCTAATACTGCCTTTTGGCTTATAAACTCTATTTTTGAGACATGCTTCCTCTTATTTGATTTACATCTGTAATATAATTTTCCAGCCTTAAAATTCAAACTTTTCATGTCCTTACATTGTAAATTTGTGCAATATAAATACAAACATGGTAATTATAACAGATATGGATAGCTGTTACATTAATTGATAAGTTCAATCCATTTACATTTATTGAGATTGTACACATTTTGTAAACTTTTTCTTATCATTTTGTATTGTGCTTTTTATTTATCTGTTGCAAAGCATCTTGTTTTTCTCCTATCTGTTTTTTTTTCTTTAAATTGAGTTTTTAAAAAATTTGCTTACCTCTAGTAATTTAAAACTGTATGCAATTGCTAGTTTGGGTCATTATGATTAAAAATAATAGTTACATTTAACCACATTGATATTTTAATCAATATCTTTACTTTCTTCCCAAATATCATAGGAACTTAGCATGCTTAGCGCTAGATTATATCTGTCCAAAAAAGAAATTATTGTACTCTGGCATTTTGTTTCCAGATTTTTTTTTCTTATTGAATTTAGCATTACTATTACCATTTTATACAGTTGATATTTGTTTAGATCTATTTACCTGTTTACCAATATTTTTGTTGGTAACCATGGTTCAAGAAGAACCATTCCTTCTTGTGCTGCTAATGCTTATTTTGACATTATTATCCTTCTTCCAGAAGTTCATCCTTTACAGAAGATGTGTTGGTAGAAAACACTAAATTTAGTTTCTCTGAAAATGTCTTGCTTTGGAAAGATAGCTTTGCTTAGGCATACAATTCTAAGTTGATAATTATTTTCCATTAGCACTTTTTAGGTGTTATCCATTGTTTCTGCCATTTCCTTTTACAGTTGTAGCTATTGTAGTTGTAATAAAATTTTTATTTTGTGTTGTATGTTATTCTGCTGAATCTCACTCAAGGTGGCATTTTCCATTTTCCAAGTTTATTTGTAAGAATAGGCCGAGCTCATATGCAGTAACCAGGGAAAGGGTACAGCAGATCATGGCCAAGACCCAGTGCTGCACTGGCTTTAGGTCTGACCAAGCACAGTCATAGTGATGGTGCCACAGGTGTGTTTGTGTCACTCCACCCCCAGATTTAGGTGACTGAGAATAGAGGGAGAGACTTTGTTTGCTTGGTATAAAGTAAGAGAAGAGAGCAAGAGTCTCCATCTGGTAATTCAGATAATTCTCTTGGATCTTGTCCAAGACCATCAAGGTAGTACTCTACAAGTATGCAAGCATCACAGCATTGCTGGGCTTGGAGTGACCCTAAAGCAGATACAGCTTGGAATACAGCACCCAAATTATTTCAAATATCTGGAAAATCTTCCCAAAAAGAATGGGTACAAACAAGCCCAGACAATAAAGACTACAATAAATACATCACTCTTCAATGCCCAGACACCGAAGAATATCTACAAGCCTCAACACCAACCAGGAAAATATAACCTCACCAAATAAATTAAATAAGACACAAAGGACCAAACCTGGAGAAACAGAGATAGGTGACCTTTCAGACAGAGAATTCAAAATAGCTTTGTTGAGGAAACTAAAAAAAAAAAACAAGATAACACAGAGAAAGAATTCAAAATCCTATCAAATAGATTTAACAAAGAAATTGAAATAATCAAAAGGAATCAAGCAGAAATTCTGGAGTCAAAAAAATGCAAGTGGTATACTGAAAAAAGCATGAGTCCTTTGCTAGTAGAATTGATCAAGCAGAAGAAAGAATTTGTGAGCTTGAAGATAGGCTATTTGAAAATATATAGTCATTGAAGGCCAAGTGCAGTGGCTCACGCCAGTAATCCCAGCAGTTTGGGAGGCCGAGGCAAGTAGATCACGAGGTCAGGAGTTGGAGACCATCCTGGCTAACACGGTGAAACCTCGTCTCTACTAAAAATACAAAAAAATTAACCTGGCATGGTGGTGGGTGCCTGTAGTCCCAGCTACTCGGGAGGCTGAGGCAGGAGAATGGTGTGAACCCAGGAGGCGGAGCTTGCAGTGAGCTGAGATCCTGTCACTGCACTCCAGCCTGGGCGACAGAGCAAGACTCTGTCTCAAAAAAACCCACAAAAAACAAAAAACAAAACAAAACAAAAAAACAATGAAACATGCCTATAGGATCCAGAAAGTAACCTCAAAAGGACAAATCGCAGAGTTATTGGCCTTAATGTAGAGATAAAGAGATGGGGTAGAAAGTTTACTTAAAGAGATAATAAGATAAAATTTCCCAAACCTAGAAAAAGATATCAATTCCAAGTACAAGAAGGTTATGGAACACCAAACAGATTTAACCCAAAGAACACTACCTTAAGGCGTTTAATAACCAAACTCCCAAAGATCGAGAATAAAGACAAGATCCTAAAAGGAGCAAGATAAAAGAAATGAATACCATTCAATGGAGCTCCAATCTGCCTGGCAGCAGACTTTTCAGTGGAAGCCTCACAGGCCAGGAGAGAGTGAGGTATGACATATTTAAGTGCTAAATGAAGAAAAATACTTTTAACCTAGAATAGAGTATTTGTTAAAAATAACCGTCCAACATGAAGGAGAAATGAAGAATTTCATAGACAAACAAAAGCTGAGAGATTTCATCAACACCAGACCTGTCCTATAAGAAATGCTAAAGGGAGTACTTCAATCAGAAAGAAAAGGATTTTAATGCACAATAAGCAATCACCTGAAAGTTAAAAACTCACTGGTAATAGTAAGTACACAGAAAAACACAGAATATTATAACACTGTAACTGAAACTACTCTTATCCTAAGTAGAAACATAAATGATTAATGAATTAAAAATTAAATCTGCAACTTTTCAAGACATAGACACTACAATAAGATATGAATGGAAACAAGAAAAAGTTAAAGCTTAATGTATCAGTAAAAAATATGAAGTTAAGGTATAGCATTTTTATTAGTTTTCTTTTTGCTTGTTGTTCGTTTATGCAAACAATGTTGAGCTATCAGGTTAAAATAATGATTCATAAGATAGTATTTTCAAGCTTCATGGTAACCTCAAACCAAAAAACATACAATGGATACACAAAAAATAAAAAGCCAGAAGCTAAATCATGTCACCACAGGTAATCACCTTCACTAAAAGAAAGATAGGCCAGAAAAAAAGAATGAAGAGAAGATCATAAAACAACCAGAAAACAAATAACAAAATGGTAGGAGTAAGTCCTTACTTATCAATGATAGCATTGAATGTAAACAGACTAAACTGTCCAATCAAAAGATATAGAGAGGCTGAATGGATAAAAAAAACAAGACCCATTGATCTGTTGCCTATAAGAAACACATTTCTATAAAGACACACATAGACTGAAACTAAAAGAATGGAAAAAGATATTCTATGCCAATGGAAACCAAAAATGAGCAGGAGTAGCTACATTTATATCAGACAAAAAAATTACAAGGCAAAACCTGTAAGAAGAGACAATAAAGGTCACTATATAATGATAAACAAGTACATTCAGCAAGGGGATATGCAACAGGCATATGTTGCATCTACATAATTTTAAATATATGTACACCCAACACTTGGGCACCCAGATATATAAAGCAACTATTATTAGAGCTAAAGAGAGAGATGGGCTCCAATACAGTTTTAACTGGACAGTTCCACACCCTGCTTTCAGCATTGGACAGATATTCCAGACAGAAAATCAACAAAGAAATAAGGGACTGAATCTGCAGTATAGACCAAATGGATCTAATAGATATTTACAGAACATTTTTTTCAAGAACTGCAAAATACATACTCTTTTCCTTAGCACATGGATCATTCTCAAGGATAGATCATATGATAGGTGACAATACAAGTCTTAAATCATTCCAAGAATTGAAATAATATTCAAGCATTCTCTCTGACCACATGGAATAAAACCAGAAATTAATAACCAGGGGAATTTTTGCAAACTATACAAATTTATGGAAATTAAATAATATGCTCCCAAATGACTAATGGGTCAATGAAGAAATTAAGATGAAAATTGAAAAATTTCCTGAAACAAAAGATAATGGAAAAACCTATGGGATATAGCAAAAAGAGTGCTCAGATGGAAGCTGAAGTTTATAGCTATAAGTGCCTACATAAAAAAAAAAACTCCAAATAAACAATGTAATTATGCATCCTGAAGAAGTGGAAAAGCAAGAGAAAATCAAACCCAGAATTAGTAGAAGAAAAGAAGTAATAAAAATCAGAGCAGAAATAAATGAAATTGAAAGAAAAAACAACACAAAGATCGATGAAACGTAAAGCTGATTTTTAGAAAAGTTAAACAAAGTTGAGAAACCTTTAACCAGACTAACTAAGAAAAAGAGAAGATACAGATAAATAAAATCAGAAATAAAAAAGGAAACATTACAATGGATACCGCAGAAATTCAAATAATCACTAATGGCTATTATGGGCAACTATATGCCAATAAATTGGAAAATCCAGGAAAAAAAATAGACAAATTCCTAGACACATACAACCTACCAAGATTGAACCAGGAAAAAAAATCCAAAACTTGAACATATTAATAACAAGTAATGAGATTGAAACTGTAATAAGTCTCCAAGCAAAGAAAAGCCTGGGACCTGATGCCTTAATTGCTGAATTTTATCAAACATTTAAAGAAGAACTAATACCAATACTACTCAAACTATTCCAAAAAATAGATGAGGAGGGGTAACTTCCAAACTCACTTTAGAAGACCAGTATTGTCTTGATATCAAAACCAGACAAATGCACATCAAAGAAAGAAAACTACAGACCAATATTTCTGATGAATATTGATGCAAAAATCCTGAACATAATACTAGCAAACTGAGTTCAACAATACATTAGAAAAGTCATTTATTATGACCAAGTTTGATTTATGCCTGCGATGCACAGATGGTTCAACACGCAATTCAATCAATGTGATAAATCATATCAGCAGAATGAAGGATAGAAATCATATGATCATTTCAATTGATGCTGAAGAAACATTTGATAAAATTCAACATCCCTTCATGATAAAATCTCTTTAATAAACTAAAGAGCTTCTGCACAGCAAAAGAAACTACCATCAGAGTGAACAGGCAACCTACAGAATGGGAGAAAATTTTTGCAATCTACTCATCTGACAAAGGGCTAATATCCAGAACCTACAAAGAACTCAAACAAATTTACAAGAAAAAAACAAACAACCCCATCAAAAAGTGGGCAAAGGATATGAACAGACATTTCTCAAAAGAAGACATTCATACAGCCAACAAACACATGAAAAAATGCTCATCATCACTGGCCATCAGAGAAATGCAAATCAAAACCACAATGAGATACCATCTCACACCAGTTAGAATGGCAATCATTAAAAAGTCAGGAAACAACAGGTGCTGGAGAGGATGTGGAGAAATAGGAACACTTTTACACTGTTGAAGGGAGTGTAAACTAGTTCAACCATTATGGAAAACAGTATGGCGATTCCTCAAGGATCTAGAACTAGATGTACCATATGACCCAGCCATCCCATTACTGGGTATATACCCAAAGGATTATAAATTATGCTGCTATAAAGACACATGCACACGTATGTTTATTGCAGCACTATTCACAATAGCAAAGACTTGGAATCAACCCAAATGTCCATCAGTGACCGATTGGATTAAGAAAATGTGGCACATATACACCATGGAATACTATGCAGCCATAAAAAAGGATGAGTTTGTGTCCTTTGTAGGGACATGGATGCAGCTGGAATCCATCATTCTTAGCAAACTATCACAAGAACAGAAAACCAAACACCGCATGTTCTCACTCATAGGTGGGAACTGAACAATGAGATCACTTGGACTCAGGAAGGGGAACATCACACACCGGGGCCTATCATGGGGAGGGGGGAGGGGGGAGGGATTGCATTGGGAGTTATACCTGATGTAAATGACGAGTTGATGGGTGCAGCACACCAACAAGGCACAAGTATACATATGTAACAAACCTGCACGTTATGCACATGTACCCTACAACTTACAGTATAATAATAATAAATAAATTAAAAAATATATATATCAAAAAGAAAAAAAAATCTCTTTAAAAACTGGGTATAGAAGAAAAATACTTCAACATAATAAAAACCGTATACGACAAACCCATAGATAGTATACTGAATGGGGAAATACTGAAAGCCTTTTCTCTAAGATCTTAAAAACAAAAAGGAGGCCCACTGTCATAAGCGTTATTCAACATAGTACTGAAGTCCTAGCTAGAGCCATCAGATAAGGAAAAGAAATAAAGGTCATTCAAATTCAAAGGAAGAAGTCAAATTATCTTTGTTTGCAGATTATATGATCTTATATTTGAAAAAAACTAAATAACCCACACATTAAAACTGTTAGAAGTCATAAAACTCAGCAAATTTGCATAATACAAAATCAACATACAAAATTTAGTAGAATTTTTATATGCCAACAGTGAACAATCTGAAACAGGAACAAAAAGGTGATCCCATTTACAATAGCCACACATAAAACTACATACCTAGGAATTAACTTACCAAAGAAGTGAAAGTTCTCTATAATGAAAACTTCAAAACACTGATGAAAGAAATTGAAGAGGAAACCAAAAAAAATGGGAAAATATTTTGTGTTAATGGATTGGAAGAATCAATATTGTTAAAATGTCCATACTACCCAAAGCAATCTACAGATTCCATGTGCTCGCCATCAAAATACTAATGACATTTTTCATAGAAATACAAAAAATCAGTCCTATAATTTATATGGATTAAAAATTCTATGGCTACCCATAGTAGCCAAAGATATCCTAAGCAAAAAGAACAATATTGGAGAAATCACGTTACCTGACTTCAAATTATACTACAGAGCTTTAGTAACCAAAACAACACAGCACTGGCATAAAAATTGACACATAGATCAATGGAATGGAATAGAGAATCCAGAAAGAAATCCACACTAGTGAAAAGACAGTCTCTTCAAAAATTGGTGCTGTGAAAACTGGATATCCACATGCAGAAGAATGAAAATAGACCCCTATCTCTCACCATATACAACAATCAAATCAAAATGAATTAAAGACTTAAATCTAAGTCCTCACACTATGAACCTATTATAAGAAAATATTGGCAGGGCACGGTGGCTTACGCCTGTAATCCCAGCACTTTGGGAGGCTGAGGTAAGCAAATCATGAGGTCAAGACATCAAGACCATCCTGGCCAACATGGTGAAAATCTGTCTCTACTAAAAATACAAAAATTAGCGTTTGTAATTTTTGTGGCGCACACCTGTAGTCCTAGCTACTCGGGAGGCTGAGGCAGGAGAATCGCTTGAACCCAGGAGGTGAAGGTTGCAGTGAGCTGAGATTGCGCAAATTCACTCCAGCCTCCAGGACATGGCTCTGGGCAAACATTTCCTGAGCAATATCCCCATAAGCACAGGCAACCAAAACAAAAATGGATAAATGGGATCACATCAAGTTAAAAAGCTTCTGCACAGCAAAATAAACTATCAATAAATTGAAGAGCCAACTAACAGAATGGGAGAAAATATTGACAAATTACCTATCTGATAAGCGATTGATAACCGGAATAAATAAGGAGCTCAAACAACTCTATAGGAAAAAGTCTAATAATCTGATTTTTTAAATGGGTGAATATTTGAATAGACATTTCTCAAAAGAAGACATGCAAATGGCCAACGGGCATATGAAAAGGTCCTGAACATCACTGGATTATCAGAGAAATGCAAATCAAAGCTACAATGAAACGTCATCTCACCTCAGAATGGCTTCTATCCAAAAGACAAGCAATAACAAATTCTGGCGAGGATGTGGAAAAAACAAAACCCTTGTATACTGTTGGTGGAAATGTAAATTAGCACAACCAATGTGGAGAACCATTTGGAGCTATCATATGATCCTGCAATCCCATTGCTGGGTATGTACCCAAAAGGAAGGAAAGCAGTATATCAAAGAACTATCTGCATGCCTATGTTCATTGTAGCACTGTTCACAGTAGGTAAGCACTGGAAGCAACCTAAGTGTCCATCAACTTATGAATGAATAAAGAAAATGTGGTACATATACATAATAGAGTAGTATTCATCCATAAAAAAGAATGAGATCCCGTCATTTGCAACAACATGGATGAAACCAGAGATCATTATGTTAAGTGAAATAAGCCAAGCACAGAAAGACAAACATCACTTTGTCTCACTTACTTGTGGGATCTAAAAATTAAAACAACTGAACTAATGAACATAGAGAGTAGAAGAATGGTTACCAGAGGCTGGGAATGGTCGTTGGGGGTTGGGGAGGGAGAGGGGATGGATAATGGATACAAAAAATGGTTAGAAAGAATGAATAAGACCTAATATTTGATAGCACAGCAGGATGACATACAGTCAAAATAACTTATTTGTACATTTTTAAACAACTAAAAGGGTATAATTGAATTGCTTGCAATACAAAGGATAAGTACTTAAGGGGATGAATACCACATTCAAAAAAATAAAACAAAATAAAGCTAATGAGCATGTCAAAAAATTTAAAAAGCAAAAAATAAGTAAATAGAAACTACCCAATGCAAGCCTTTTGCTTATACATATCCAAAAATGCCATCATGAAACTGCATTTTTTATATAAGTTTACCACTCTGGTTGCATGTGTTTTATTTTGTTTGCTTTGCTTGTTTGCTTGTTTCCAATTTGTTTTGTTTTGCTTTTGCTCTGCAGAATTTATTTACTTTCTTTGGAACCTTTTTTTGCATTTAAACATGTTTATAGTAATTCATCCAACATTTCTAAATGTTCTGTACATAATTGCCTTTTGCTGGATATATCTGACTATTGTATTATCAGCTATTGAAGTACAAAATCTGCTTGTTCACCCAACAGTACATGTTATTTATCTTTTCCATTTTGGTACACAAGAAATGTGCTTCCATTTTTTTCTTGTGACTATAACACCATAATATGAACATTAAAAATTTTTGTCATTTCTCCAGCGACGGGCATCCAAATTATTTTATTATTTGTTACTACATTATATGACCAAAATTAACACCCATATATATGCCTTCCTGTGGAAAAGTGGAAAGGTTTTTCTAGTGGAGAAGGAGGAACTTTGAAATCATAAAGTGTGCTCACTTTAATTATAATGAACTTTTATATTGCCTTCCAAAGTGGCTTTGCCCAATTACATTGAGGGCAGGATCCGTTTCCTGAAGCCTCTTCAATACTCTCAAAGATAAATTGTGTGGTTTCTTAAATGGGTAAAATATTATACTACATTTTTCTTTTAAATTTGTCTGATTGCTATTAGACCGAATGCTTACACATACAGATTAGCCATTTATATTATCTTTTCTTTTGAATTACCTAGTTTCATCACATGTCCATTGAGCTGTGTTTTCTTGATGATTTGAAATCACATGAGTCTTATGTCTGTAACATGTTGCAAGTTTTCTTTCCCAGTCATGTACTTAATTTGCCTCAGTTCACTATGTCTAAGAACAAGCAGAAGAGTAAAGATTACTTTGGGCTGAGTTCACAACGGTTTCAGATTTCTTTGCTCTGTTGAACTGATTCTTCAGAGCAAAACAAAACAAAATATTGAATAGAATTTAATGGCTAGTGATGAGCATTTCTCTGCAATTTCTGAAAAACTGTTAGTGCTTCCAGCATTTCTTTAAACATTTCTGATGGTGTTCATACATTATAATTAGGCAGTCTGTTCAGAGAAAAAGATGAGGGAGAGTTTTCTTGTTTGTTGTTTCTCTTTGTTTTTGTTCACTGTCCCTTTATTACACTCTTTAAGTCACTCCACTACCAGGATCTGGGGAAATGTACAAAATGACACATCAACCTTATAACTACAATCTATTTGTGCATTCTTGACAGTCCATGAGATATTCTTTTTTTCTCTTTCTTTTCTTTCATAAAATATTTAATAGTGAAAAGCCCTCCTGGAGCTTTAAATCTTTTCCACAAATGAAAAAAACAAAAGTGAAACACTACAGACTTCTATTTCTATCTGTCAGAAGTGTAAACTATTTTAACTGTAGACTATCTGAACTGTAGACTATCTGAAGCTGTAATCCTAAAGGCATGCAGAAAGTCTTGTCATAGAAATATACTGGTTACTCATGTAATATCACAAAAAATTAGGACCATAATAAATTGTCTTAGTCCTTTTCAAATAAAACTGTAAATAATAGTAATGCTTAGGAAATGAAGAATTATTTAGATAATTTAACACTTAAAAACAAATTGCTCCAAGAGAATAGTAGCTTATTAAGACTTTGTCATTCCCACCATGCCATTTCAGAATTTAGTACAGGCAAACCTAAGAGATATTGCACATTTGGTTCTAGACCATTGCAATAAAGTGAAAATTGCAATAAAGTGAGTCACACTGATTTATCGGTTTCCCAGTGCATATAAAAGTTATGTTTACACTGTACTTGCTACCGTCTAGTAAGTATCCAGTGGTATTAGATCTTAGAAAAAACAATGTACATACCTTACCTAAAAAATACTTTATACCTATCCCAAATAGCTAAGGTCAAGAGTATTGGCATAAATTATGTGGATATTTAATTGAAACTGCATTTTTTGTATAAGTTTACCACTCTGGTTGCATGTGTTTTATTTTGTTTGCTTTGCTTGTTTGCTTGTTTCTAATTTGTTTTGTTTTGCTTTTGCAAATGATAATGATAATTTGATAATATATGATAATGATGTATTGATGATAATATATGATAACGATAACAATTATCATTATCATATATTGATGATAATGATGATGATAATGATAACAATAATGAAGTAATTCCTTTTTCTTAAAAGCAATGAAAAAATACAGGTGAATGTATCAATTGTATATCACTTCGGTAATGCTGCATAACAAACCACGTGAAAAATTAGTTGTTTACAATGGCCGATGTATATTATTTCTCATAGCTTTATGGGTTAGCAGACTTGCTCTGCTCATCTGAGCCAGGACTGACTGAGACTGGCTGGGTTCTCTCATGCATCTGCAGGTAGTTGGTTTGGTAGGCTGGGGGTACGCTGTTTCAAGACGGCCTTTGCTGTGCAATTGAACGTTCTTCCACACATCTCTCATAGTACTTTAGGAGGTAGCTGAGCACATTCTTGTGATAGTGGCAGGGGTCCAGAAGAGAAAGTAGAAATGCACAAGCCAAATTCAAGCCTCTGCTATCATCATATGTGCTAACATTAATTGCCGAAGCAAGCTCATGGACCAGTCATGAGTCAGCATGGCAAAGAACTATAGAGCCGCAAGGCAAAGGACTTTGACTCATGAAAACCATTAAGGTGGGTCCTTAATACAAACAATCTACCTCAGTAGAAATTATATAGTATATAAAGTTTTAAAATTTTATTTTGTACATAGAATTGCAAAATTAAAAGTTTTAATTCATGTTATGCCTCTTTTAAGTGGGGCTTTGATCAGATAATTGCTGAAATATATTTGATGATATTTTACATGAAATGATTTACTTAAAGGGCTTATCAGAATGGAGCCATTTTGGTTTATTTGCAGAATATTAGGATTGGCTTTATAGATTCTTGCAAAAAATTTCAAGGCCTATTACTATTGGTTTAAAAATGAAAATACCAGCCAGGCGTGGTGGCTCACGCCTGTAATCCCAGTACTTTGGGAGGCCGAGGAGGGCAGATCACCTGAGGTCAGGAGTTCGAAACCAGCCAGGCCAACATGGCGAAACACTGTCTCTACTGAAAATGCAAAAATGAGCTGGGCACGGTTGCGGACACCTGTAATCTTAGCTACTCAGCAGGCTGAGGCAGGAGAATCACTTGAACCCAGAGGCGGAGGTTGCAGAGAGCCGAGATCGCACCACTGCACTCCAGCTTGAGTGACAGAGTGAGACTCCATCTCAAAAAAAAAAAAAAAGAAAATACCTACTTTGTATGAGATTCTGTACCAGAGGTTTCCGGCAAAAAACATGTCACACAAAAGTATTTAGAACACCTTCAACTACTGTAACTTGTAGAAAAACTAGTTTAAATATCAGTTTTTATTACAATAAATAAATTTCTTTGTTGCCCATAAAAAATGTGGGCAATTTTTATTCTGTAACAGTTTTAAAAATCCTAAGTTGACTCAAATCATATAAAAGTGTAACAATAACAAGGAGTAATCTTTTTTAACATCCTTAGCCAAATTTAATCTTCACAAGGAAAATATTACTGTGTGAATTAAGGAAATGAAAAAGAAAATATGAGTGGGTAAAAACGAAATGGTGCAAAAATAAATGAAAATTATTTTCAGTGACAACCAGCAAAGTTACTGATTTGGATTTCAAAATTGAAATAAGCAATAGAGTTGGAAAGAAATAGCATCACAGTGAGTAATGTGAATAACAATGATCTTTTGCAGTATATGTCATACTTTGTAATGGGTGTTAGGTTTCAGTTTTATTGGTTTTTAGTTTTTTGAAACAAATAGAAAACAGTCTTTTTACACAAGACTTAACACAGAGGACAAATAATGTGGCAATTTATGGCTGAATTGAGAAAATTAATGCCAATTAGAATAGAGATTTTAATAAAAATAGGAGAGGTAGGATAAAAATGATGAATATGGTATTTATTTTAAGAACCATTTTCCTATTCAGCTACCATTGACTTTCTTCACAGAATTGAAAAAATAAACTACTGTAAATTTCATATGGAACCAAAAAAGAGCCCGCACAGCCAAGACAATCCTAAGCAAAAAGAACAAAGTTGGAGACATCATGCTACCTCAATTCAAACTATGCTACAAGGCTACAGTCACCAAAACAGCATGGTACTGGTACCGAAGCAGATATATAAACCAGTGGAATAGAACAGAGGCCTCAGAAATAACACCACACATCTACAACCATCTGATCTTTGACAAACCTGACCAAAACAAGCAATGGGGAAAGGATTTCCTATTTAATAAATGGTGTTGGGAAAACTGGCTAGCCATATGCAGAAAACTGAAACTGGATCCCTTTCTTACACCTTGTACAAAAATTAACTCAAGATGGATTAAAGACTTAACTGTAAGACCTAAAACCATAAAAACCCTAAAAGAAAACCTAAGCAATTCCATTCAGGACATAGGCATAGGCAAAGACTTCATGATGAAAACACCAAAAGCAATGGCAAAAAAAGCCAAAATTGACAAATGGGAATGGGATCTAATTAAAAAACAAACAAACAAACAAAACAAACAAACAAACAAAAAAACTATCTTCAGAGTGAACAGGCAACCTACAGAATGGGAGAAAATTGTTGCAATCTATCCATCTGACAAAGGGTTCATATCCAGAATCTACAAAAAATTTAAACAAATTTAAAAGTAAAAATAAAACATCAAAAAATGGGCTAAAGATATGAACAGACTCTTTTCAAAAGAAGACATTTAAGTGGCCAAAGAGCGCATCATCACTGGTCATTAAAGAAATGCAAATCAAAATCACAATGAGATACCATTTCATGCCAGTTAGAATGGCGATCATTAAAAAGTCAGGAAACAATAGATGGTGGAGAAGATGTGGAGAAATAGGAATGCTTTTACACTGTTGGTGGGAGTGTAAATTAGTTCATCCATTGTGGAAGACAGTGTGGCAATTCCTTAAGGATCTAGAACCAGGAATACTATTTGACCCAGCAATCCTATTACTGGGTATATAATTCAAAGGATTATAAATCATTCTACTATAAAGACACATGCACACCTGTGTTTATTGCAGCACTGTTCACAATAGCAAAGACATGGAACCAACCCAAATGCCCATCAATGATAGACTGGATAAAGAAAATGTGGCACAGGTACACCATGGAATACTTTGCAGCCATAAAAAAGGATGAGTTCATGTCCTTTGCCAGGGACATGGGTGAAGCTGGAAACCATCATTCTCAGCAAACTAACAGAAGAACAGAAAACCAAACACGACATGTGCTCAGTCATAAGTGGGAGTTGAACAATGAGAATACATGGATACAGGGAGAGGAACATCACACACCAGGGCCTATTGGGGGGTGGGGGGATAGAGGAGGGATAGCATTAGGAGAAATATGTAGTGTAGATGATGAGTTGATGGGTACAGCAAACCAACACAGCACGTGTATACCTATGTAACAAACCTGCATGTTCTGCACATGTACCCCAGAACTTAAAGTATAATAAAAATAAAAGAACCATCTTTCAGAAGTTTTATCATCAAGTCAGGAATGATAATCTTAATTGGTCACACTGAAAACAACAATTCTCTTTTGGAATGATAATGATATCTTTTGAGATTAGAATTATCAATGTTTCTAGTTTAACCTGAAAATTGTATTACATACCTTTTTTTTTTTTTTTTTTTTTTTTGAGACGGAGTCTCGCTCTGTCACCCAGGCTGGAGTGCAGTGGCCGGATCTCAGCTCACTGCAAGCTCCGCCTCCCGGGTTTACGCCATTCTCCTGCCTCAGCCTCCCGAGTAGCTGGGACTACAGGCGCCCGCCACCTCGCCCGGCTAAGTTTTTGTATTTTTTTTTTAGTAGAGACGGGGTTTCACCGTGTCAGCCAGGATGGTCTCGATCTCCTGACCTCGTGATCCGCCCGTCTCGGCCTCCCAAAGTGCTGGGATTACATACCTTTTGAAAATATAATATTATAGACAATAATAAACCATATCATTATCAATTGCTATTCTATTTTTAACTTAGCAAGATAAATTTAGAATTTTAAAATTCAATATCTTGTTCTGTATCTATTTTACATAAATGATTTTGCTAAAAAAAAAAAAACAACCTTTCTGGAATATAGGAGCCTGGCTCCCTGATGCTAAGATCAAAATCAACACAGGCTAAGGAAAAAGTCTATCTAAGATAGAATCATATTTTCTTAAATGTATGTAGAGCTGATTAAATGAGAATTTTGAGAAAAAGAAATCAGTGTTAAACTCAAGATATTACATCAAATTTGTAAACGTTAGAGGCCAGACTGTATTAACAATAAGGAAACTCTATCAAGCTTATGATGGAGGCATTGATAATACTCATACTAGGAAAAATGCATTTTATATGAATTGAATATGAACTTTTGCTTCAGGGAATATTTCGTGAATTCAGTTTAGTTAATTACATAATTACTTAACTTACTAAAATGGATTTGAGACAGACTTCTTGATATTGTGTGAATTTGAATGCATAGAACACCTAGCCATGCTATAATGAATCCCCATCTAAGATGGTACAGTTATTTGTGGATAGGGTCAGCACTACTTTTATCAAACCCAAAGTGCATGATATGCCTCTACGATTCAATTTCAAGAATACTCTTTTTCCACCAATAAAATATCTCCTACTCTAAGAATAAAATGCCTAAATTTAGAATTTGTACATGCTCCTTTTATTGAAGATGTAGTTAACTCATTATAATTTAAAAGCTCTTGGAAAAGGCCATGCATTGCATTAGTATTTCTTGGCTTATATTTAAATTAGGTTATTAGATCCTCCAGAAGCAGATGTCAAAGTGTGTTCAGTAACAACAAAAATTAGGTGCTGTAAAGAAAGGAAAGAGGCAGCATTGCAAGACTGAAGGCACTGGAAAACAAACTTTCTTCTCAGAATTGTCTTTTCTCAAAGTTTATATTATATTTGGACAGTAGGAGCATTGGTTCTCTGGTTCTACAGCTTAAATCTAATTACAGTTGCTATAATTTATAAACAGTGGTCTTGGGTACAATAGTTTTTCTAAGCTTGTATCCTTTTGATAAAATATGGACATTATTGACTCTCAGAGTAATGCAAGGATTACATAAAAGTTTCTCTCTAAACCATCTGATGTACAGGAAGTCCTTGATAACACCAGTTCCTTTTCTCTGATGTAAGATATGTAGAAATTATTATGCAAACACAAAGTCTTCAATTTCTTGAAGATCATGTCAGAGGCTGGATGTCTAACCCAGACTGGGTTTAGTGATGGATTAAAAGCTGGCATTGAATCTATGAGGATTGATCTGAAGATCATTTTTTAGGCACCCTTCGGGGAGAAACTAAAAATTAAACCCAAGTCAGAGAGTAAAGTCACATATCAGTTAGCAATGGCCTCAAAGAAGCAGAACCCAGAAAGATCACAGAATACTGTGGCAGAGTAAGAATTTTTCTAACAGCAGGTAGGAGTCAGTGAAAGAGATATCCTGTGTCCTTCAGCAGAACTGTGAATTTCTGGAATTCTCTTTAGGGTACTCACAGACTCAGCTCTGGGTTGGTAAAGCAATATTAAGAACACCAAGCTAGCTGAGTTACATTCAATTAAATTATAATGTGAACTGGATTTGTTCTGGCAGGATCACTATCATTGAAGTCCAGTCCAGTAGAAATAAAATGGAAAGTACTCATGTCATCTTGCTTACAAGTTGTGCATCTTAAATTTTTCAAAAAAAAAAAAAAAAAAAAAAAAAGCAAAAATGTAAGAGGATCTAACACACTTCCACAGTTCATTGATGAGAATTTCACATCTGGGAAAACATTACTGAGAGAGTCAGCTGGAGAGATGGTTGGCATTGTCTTTCACAGTGAAGGTGAGAGGTAGAAAGCAGTGCATTTTGAGACTCTCCCTCTTTGGTAAAGATTGATTTCTGGGAAAGTTAAAAAAAAATTAACAAACAAAAACAACCTGACATAGACCTACTATATTCCCCAATGTTCAATATGTGCTGAGAAATACTGCCTGAATATAGCATCATTGCTCTACTTTGAAGTCCTCTGTTCATGCAGTTAAAATTCATGGCTAACAAGATAAAACTAGTTAATGTATTTATTTTCAGTCTAATTGCTTCTGTACTTTTATTGGAAAACAGGAAGTTCTGACTATGGATGAGAAGATATGATAAGCCTTGAGAAAATGCCTACAAAGATTCTAAGCCTGGTGAGATTGATTCATTTGCTTGTTCAACAAATATTTACAGAAAACCCACCATGTGCATGCCCCATGCCAGTCATTGGAGATACTGTAGGGAACCTCACTAACACATTCCTTCTCTTCATCAAGCTTAGGCTTTAATGGAGACATGGAACACAGAGGGATAACATACAGTGAAAAGTGCTGCCTAGGAAATAAAATAATGAGATGATGCACAGTTGAAGAAAGTGATATAGGTGAGCAGGGAACTTTGGATGGAGTGGGCAGGCAAAAGTCTCTTAAGAAGTGACGTTTGACAAGAAAGATCCAGCAAACAAACAATGTTAGGAAAGAGGATAAAGGGCTAAAGAAACAAGTACAAGGGCTTGGAAAAGGGTCTGAAAAGCAGAAAAGACTGATGTTATTTAACAGAAGTCAGTGAAAGGGAAACAGCACATGCAGGCCTTCATAGGACATAATAAACTATTAGCAGAAAGTGAGTTGGGTCTGTTAAACAGTCCTTTTAAAAAGCTCACCCTGGCTCCTCAGAGGTGGATGACAGAGTTGCCGCAGATGCCATTGAGATCCACTTGTTCAAGACTGCAACACCTTCAGTCTCTGGTGGTTGGCTGTGGATGGCTTCAGCTGACTTGCTTTGGGAAGGGCTCTTGGTCAAGGGGAGCGGCCTAGCTCAAGGGCATGCCTCCCCCTTGGTGCACTGTGCATGCCTGACCAATTAACGTGGGGGTATAAAGGCCTCAAAAGTTTGCCCCAATATTGAATAACTTTAAAGGCCATCCAAGCAATGGAGCTCTCCTTTAGGATTCACTGAGCTCTGTTGCAACTGGATCACAATTTAACTTTTTCTTCTGCCCACCCCTGCTTCCCTCCTAGGTGTTGATTCAAAGACTGTTTCCCAATTAATTTCCTGTAGGCAAATCTCTGTCTCAGAATATGTTTTCAGGGTCTGACCAACGATGGTTGGTACAGAAGGAGGTCCTGTGAGGCAGATTCTGAAGAGTATTTTGGAGCTGGGTCACTTGATAGTCAGCGGGTGAGGAGTACCCCTGGTTGTAGCATCAGGAGTGTTAAAACATCCACAGGTAGGAGCTATAATAGAATAATGTCAGAAGAGGATATGCCAAAGGGACTAACTAGACTTATTCGGGGAAGGCAGTATAAGTAAGGATTCAGACACCAGATAGCTCTCACTGGGTTCTATTGGTGCATTAGACAATGACAAGGAAAGGCTAAAGATTATTAATCACCAATTCAAGACAAAGTATGAAAAGTCAAAGGACCTCCTAGGAAGCATAGAAAGAAACTCTCATCTCCTGTAACCAGAGGGCAAAAAAACCCAGAAGGCTACATCCAAGCCTTAAGTATAAGAGTGGCAGGGAAGGCAAGAAGAGTGAATTCTCAAACCCATCAAGGTTATTGCCCTGCTTGGGGAAAAAAAAATGGTACCTAAGACTTGGATTGGGATGCCAAATGATATAATTACCATTTCTTTTGTTCCTCATTTCTTCTACTAGATATTTTTCCATCTTGTACTATTTCTCTTCAGCCTAAAGAATTTTCTTTATTATTTGTTTCAGTGGGAATCTGTGACCAACACACTGTTTTAGGTTTTGTTTATCTATATACCTTTCAGTTCTCTTTTCTCTCCTCCGAATATTTTTACCAGATATCTATGTCTTGGGAGATGATATGTGCCCTCTCTCCACCAGAGGTCATTCCATTGTTTTCTGACTTGTATTGTTTCTGGTGAGAAGTCAGCTGTCAGTCTCTGTATGTTTTTAAGATTCTTTATCTTTTCTTCTGGCAATTTGACAATTATATTTCTTTGTATAATCTTTGTATCATTCAGCTTTGTATTTTTTGGGCTTCTTGCAATTGAATTGTTTTAAGGCACATTTTTAAAATTTCAGCAGTTTTTTCCTTTCATGGTTTTATTCTCCACTCATGTGATTTTAATTACTTACATGTTAGATTGCTTAATATTGTCCCCTAGGTTATGGAATTCAATTTTTTAAAATTTTTTGGGGAATATTTCCATTTGAATACTTTCTATTGATTATTTCTAGTCAGATCCAATAATATTTTTAATTTCAGATGTTCTATTTTTCCATACTAGAATTTCCCGTTGTGTTTTCTTTATATTTTCTGTTTTTCTAACAAAATGGTCTATGTCTTCACTAATTATATCGGTCTTCTCTTAAAATTTTTTAACATCTTCCTAATAGTTTTTCTAAAGTCTTTGATAGTTTTTTATTACTGGGTCATCTATGAGATTATTTTTATTGATGGTTTTGATTCATATGATGTATCACAGCTTTTCTTGCATGCCTGTAACTTCTTATTATTACAGATAAAGTATATTTTAAAATAAGCAGTGGAGAAGTAACTATAATATATACTTTATGTTTTGTTTATAGCAAGTTGTATTCTCTGTCTAGCAGTTGGGATACCAAACTAATAATTCAAATTCCTCCTCCTCAGCTGGGACTGGGTCATAGCCTTAACTATACTGAATGTATATCCAATTGGACCAACTCCCAAACTTTGAGACATCCACTATCTTTCTGATCTTACCGATATTTAAGCTAGTTTGGTGTTTGGCTGTGGTTTCATATATTTTTGGTTTACTTTTATATGCAACTCCTCTAGGGCTCTAAAATCTAAACACTGTATACTCATCGCCTGCTTTTGTGTGTAATTTCTCATCACCAAAAAGCACTTTATTTACAGCAGACCCACTCCTCTGTAGACCAGTATTCAAAGCAGATGTTGCTTCTTATGGGAAAGCTTTTATGGCTCTGTCTATATATTCAATAAACTTTCCTTTCTTTTACTGCTTTTTGTTGGCCTTGGAGACATATTAATTTTTGTTTTTCAGGTTATTCTAATTGGAACCATCGAAGAAAAGATCTTTCACACCATTCTACATCATAATTAAAAGTAAAACTTTTTAATTTTTATTTCACTCAACTATATAGGGTGTATATTTTAACATGCCAGTATATGTGAGTCTGCGTCACATTTCACATAAGAGTATCCTATGATATCTTATACCATAATGTGCTTAATCTTCTGGTTAAGCATAGACATTAAATATTGATGGCCATTAGGTTATTTCTAATTTATAATCATTTATACATAATCCATGGGTCTTTCACAACCACTTTTAAAATTTTCCCTAGGATACTGTAGGAAAGCAATAGGTTTTAGTCTATATCTCTCTTCAGTTTCCTTAGCAGTAGATAGACAATGTCATCATGTCATTGTTCCTGTCACTCCTCATAGCACAATACTCACTGGACTTCTAATATTGACCTGACTCTCCAATGCATCGCCTTCACTATTTATGGCTGCTCTTCTCTAAAGTTGCCCAGAGACTACCAGTTCTCTTTTTATCCACATTGGCAGATTTTATAAATTCATTTGGAAGAACTGGGAAATCCAAAAGATACATCATAGGGAAAAAGGTGCATCTCTGCTTTAAATAGGACTTCTCTCAGAGTCTTAAGAAAATAACCTAATTTTCTAACGTGGTTTATCTTTCTTTCATATTGCCTCCTATTAAGTTTTCAGAAAAAAGGAATGAGTTTCAAACCTATTCTTTATACCTAGTCCTATTCACAGGGAATCATATTATTCTCATAATGATTTTTGTTGTTTTTATTGTTTGTAAATTTCCAAAGTCTAAGTCATTTGCTCTACAATATTGCCACAGGGAAATTTAAATAGGATGATCACTGATGCTTCTTTATGTACCAACTGCAAAACTATGATAAAGTACTAAAGAGATGGCTGCATAGGAGGGTGGAGGAAAGGAAAAAGCATTAAAAGCCACAGCTTTGGAAGCCATAGTGCTGAGTCTGCTATGGGCAATGGGATATCACCAACCTGGCTGACCAGTCTGGAAGGTCTCACTTGATATGGACAAGGAGTACCAGAACCTAATATTGTAGTAAAGTAATGGCCATCTCTAATTTCCAACCCAGGGGTTTTATTAGATTCCAATGTTGGGTAGAGTCATCACTGAAAATTGATTAACCTTAGAGTTGCTTTCAAATCCCTGATGGGTGGGTCCTGGATCATGTATAATTGGAATTTTAAAAAATACATGCAGACACTGTATCTTGCTATTATTCACTTTAGTTTTAGTGTTAGTTCTGAACTAAATGACCCAATTACATGTGTTCCTAAAGAAATGTGGAAAAGTATCCAAAAATAGAAATTACTGTCTTTCCTACAACAGAAAATATAATATCCATAACATCAAATATGTTTTAGAATTATTGGTCTAAAATAAAGGTTGTCAAACCATGACCCATGAGTCTAATCCAGCCTGCTGCCTATTATGTAAATAAGATTTTACTGGAACAAAACTGCATTCATTTGTTTGTGGTTGTTTATAACAGTGTTTGTGCCACAACAGCAGCACAGAGCAGTTGTGACAGAGACTGAATTGTCCAGAAAGACTAAAATATCTACTACCCAGCCTTTTATACAAAATGTTAACAGATCCCTTGTCTACCACTGTGGTAAAAAATAAAAGAACTAAAATATACAACTTTTCAACAGATAATAAAAATGACAAATAACATATCAACATAAATGGAAATAAGTAAAGCAAATTACAATACTTTTGAATAACTGATAATATAATTCTGATGATAATAACCTACTCCTTCTCTTTAGGGCATGTATTAATCTGTTTTCACACTGCTATAAAGAACTACCTGAGACTGGGTAATTTATTAAGAAATTTAATTGACTCATGGTTCCACATGGCTGGGGAGGCCTCAGGACACCTACAATCATGACAGAAAGCAAAGGGGAAGCAAGACATCACAGCAGGCTTGAATTTCTCCCCAGAAAATGAGTTTTTCTTTTCTACTGCATGAAGAGGCTGCAAATTTTCTAAACTTCTATGCTCTGCTTCCCTTTTAAACATAAGTTCCAATGTCAAATCATATCTTTGTGAACGCATATATGACTGTATGCTTTCAGAAAAAGCCAGCTAACCTCTTGAATGCTTTGCTGCTTAGAAATTTATTCTGCCAGATTCCTAAATCATCTCTTTCAAGTTCAAAGGAACAAAGAGCTCTAGAGTAGGGCACAATACCACCAGTCTCTTTGATAAAGCATAACTAGAGTGATGCTTGCTCCAGTTGCCAATAAGTTCCTCATCTCCATCTGAGACCACCTTGGCCTAAACGTCATTGTCCATATCACTATCACCATTTTGGTCAAAACCATTCAACAAGTCTCTAGGAAGTTTCAAACTTTCCCACATCTTCCAGTCTTCTTCTGAGCCTTCCAAACTATTCCAACCTCTGTCTGTTACCCAGTTCCAAAGTTGATTCCACATTTTCAGGTATCTTTATAGCAGTGCTGCAAACTTGTGGTACCAGGCGTTTGGTAATTTATGAAGAGACACTGGGTAATTTATAAAGAGAATGGATTTAATTGACTTATAGTTCCACATGGCTTGGGAGGCTTCAAGAAACTTACAATCATGGCAGAAGGCAAAGGGGAAGCAAATCACACGTTATGTGGCAGCAGGAGAGAGACAACGAGGCGGGAAATGCCAAACACTTTTAAACCATCAGATCCCGTTTGAACTCACTCACTATCACGAGAACAGTATGCGGGGGGAGCTGCACCCATGGTCTAATCACCTGCTACCCGGTCTCTCCCTTAACACCTGGGGATTACAATTCGAGATGAGATTTGGGTGGGGACACAGAGCCGTACCATATCAGGGCAGGTGGCAATCAGAAAAACTAAAAGCGATACCACACGGTAGATCTTGTCTTTGTTTGTCTTTTGGCGTTCTGTGCTCTGCATTTCCATCTGTGTTATATTTTTTAAATCCCATAATGCTTAGCTTCATATGTGATATTCTAGTATTAGTGCATATATGCTCATGGTAGAGAGTGTTCTGTCTATATTTTTTTTCAAATTTAAGTCTCTAAATAAAAGCTTTTTTGACTTGGATACATGGCTGTCTCTTTTTCAATCGATTTTCTGTACCTGTGCTCAGGAGCCATTCTGGGACATAGAAAAATGGCATTCCCACAGCAATCATTCCTGTGGGCTTTCCTTTCAAGTGTGATGTGCTTTGCCCAAGAACACACTTATAATACACAGAGAGGGATTGGCTTAATGTTAAGCAAGGAAAATAACATTTGGAATAAAGCATTATCTGAAATACTCCACTAAAAATAGTCGATAGTAAAAACTATCCGCTATATAAAATAAAACAGTAAAAACTTACATTTTGTTTGTCACATAGGTTTTTTTGTATGTTTGTTTGTTTTGTTTTGTTTTGTTTTTTCTTTCTTTAATGCAAGTGCTCACACTACAAAGGATCAGGCTGTACTTCGAATTCGCCTGGCAGAAACAAGAACTTGCTCTTTCATCCTTTTCACATTTTCTTCATAAACACTTTATTTTTTTGCCAACAAAGTTAATATTTCTGCACAATTTTAGAAGCCAATGTTGTCAATTAAACTGTTATTAAAATAAAGCAAAAGCTGGTAAGATAAGTTTTAATACCAACGTCCTTATCAAAGTATATCACAATATAACTTCAAAATCAAAGTATAAATTAACCTATCATAATTTACTATGTTATGTACTAGGTTTGGGATAGTGTGCATAATGAACAGGCTCTGGCTAGAGGCCCCTGGAATGACAGCATCTTCTACTTGGAAAAGAGATATTTGGATTACTTTTACCAGTTTTATAAAGGAAAAAAAAAGCTCTGAACTTAGATTGTGCGAGATGAAAGTTTTATTATCCAAACTCACCAGTAAATTTAAATAGTAACTATTAATTTTTTACTTTGAGGTTAATAAATTCAATTATACACATGTATTTAGCAACTACTTTGCCCAAAATTCTGTTTTAATTGTTGTGAAAGAAAAAATGAGACAAATTACTTATGCCTACACTATTTAAAAGTAAAGAAAATAATATTTGTTATAACTATGTAAAACGGTTACTTCTTTTAATATTCAAGAAGCATTTAACAAATTAGTTTTTAGACCAGACGTGGTGACTCATGTCTGTAATCTCAGCACTCTGGGAGGCTAAAATAAGAGAATCACTTGAGCGCAGGAGTTTGAGACCAGCCTAGGTAACATAGTGAGACTTCATCTCTAAAATAAGTGAACAAAATTAGCCAGGTATGGTGGTGTGCACTTATTGTACCAGCTACTTGGGAGGCTTAGGCAGGAGGATCACTAGAGCCCAACACTACATTCCAGCTCGGTGACAGAGCTGAGATGTCACCTCTAAAAGAGAACAAAAAAGGTTTTTTTAAATCTTAAACATGCTGATATTTTTAAAAAGACAAATGGTATGAAAACAAAATTTAAAGGCAGTATATTGTTTAGTAATATACAAAATTATTTTCACTAATATACATAACAATATAAATTTAATTGTGACATAAATTTTCTGCTATAACATTAGAATATGTTAAAGAAGATAATTCACAGTGCTTACATGAATGGAGGGGAAAGGCCTCTCCTAATCACATACAGACATCAAAAAATAAAACATTATAGATAACATATTTGACAATATGTTGTGATAGCCTGAAATATTTGTAGATAGAAATTTTTCTTTTAGGAAAAATCTAAATTTATAGGAATATATCTTAAATAAATCAGAGATGTGGCCCAAGAATTAACTTTTTTCATTACAGTATTAAATTAAACAACAAATATAATGACCAGATGTGGTGTCTCATACCTGTAATCTCAGCACTTTGGGAGGCTGATGTGGGCAGATTACTTGAGGCCAGGAGTTTGAGAATAGCCTGGGCAACATGACAAAATCCTGTCTCTACTAAAAATACAAAAAAGAAAAAAGGAAAAAAAAATAGCCAGTATGTTGGCGCATACCTGTAATCCCAGCTACTCGGGAGGCTGAGGCATGAGAATTGCTTGAACCTGGGTGATAGACATTGCAGTGAGCTGAGATCATACTACTGTACTCCAGCCTGGATAACAGAGAGAGACTCTGTCTCAAAAAAAGAAAAGAAAAAAAAGAGACCAAATATAAGAAACAACTTAACTGTTTAGCAATAAGTAAAATGTTAATTGTATTAAGTAAAGATGAAAAATGGAATACTCTGCATATTAAAATGCATGATTTTAATGATATAAAAAGCTTTTTAATGATATGCAAAAATCTTTATATGCTCTAAATTATATCATGAAAATTGAAGGGGCATGTTAATAATCATATATAGGAGAAGACATTATAGAATATTTCATTTTCTTCCATGTACCACTAGATATTATATGAAATTTCTGTGATTTTATATGTATAACATATAATCAGAATAAAGGCACCATTTTACTAAAATGAAACTTACAACCATAAGAATAAAACTGGATATACCTAGAACTTATTTCATTTCACAGCAGTCTCTGATAAATCATCAAATCAAGGAAGATGTATTATGCTGTGATGAAAGACGAAGGAAATTGGCCCATCTCTAGAATGTGTAATGGAAAGAGGTACAATACAACTTTGTCCTTGAGCGGGGTTGTGATAGCAACATGGATACATAAAAAGGGTTGTGAAAAATCTTCATTTGGATCCGAAGAGCAGACAGAGTGGAATGTAGCCTATGTGCAGGGAGATAATTAGTATCTATTATATTAGGGGATGGTTGTGTAACCAGAGACAGGTATGGAAAAGGAGGCAGAGACCGCATGTTGGAAAGTTTTGAATGTTAGACCAAGGAATATGAGAAACCTTTTTTATGGAATGTACAGAATGAAGAACTATTGAAAGAAGCAGCAGTAACATGGCTCTGGATCTTTCCCCATTATCGTATCTCAGAGTTAAATTCAGCACAGCTAAATGAGAGCTCGTGACTTAAGGGTTATTTTGGATTTGTTTTTATTTTATTTTATTGATGCATAATAAACATACGTAGTTTGGGGATATATGTGATAATTTAATCCATTCATGTAATTTGTAAAGATCAAATCAATGTACTTGGGATATAATCATCTTAAATATTTGTCTTTTCTTTATCCTGGCAACATTCAAATTATTGTCTTCTAACTATTTTGAAATGTACACTAGATTATTGGAAACTATAGTCATCCTACTGATCTATCTAACACTAGGTCATATTTTTTCTATTAAATCATATATTTGTGCCAATGAATCTGCTCATCCCTGCTCTTCCCACTATTGACTAAAGTTTTGCTGATACCAACTGGATAGGAAAGATAGGGATGGGTTTAAATAAGAACATTTCAGAGGGGAATTATCTTGTATGTTGCCATTGGATATGAGAGATGAATAGGATGAGAATTCCCTAGTGTCTAGTTTGATTAGCCCAATACAATCAATTTATTAAGATAGGTAACACTGAGGGGAAGTGCGGGTGGGCAGAGTGTAAGGGGATAAGTTAATATTTTTATATAAAATATTCCTGGCAATAAAACACCATGCTAACAAGAATGGTAAATATACATATATGTGTGTGCGTGTGTGTGTACCTGCACGTGCATGTGTGTATATACACACACATACATATACATGTATGCACTAGAGATGGTATGGAATTGTACAAAATGGGAATGAGTACATGGAAAGATAAATGAGATGAGTAAAAAGGGAATGAAAGGAATTTTAAAATTTAAAAGGCATGAAAGTGATCCCAACATTTTGAGACTTCCTATCTGTAATAGTGCCATTAAGAAATGGACAAGAAAGAGCAGAGCCCGCTAATAATGATCCAAGTTCTTTACTTTGAAAAGTAAAGCACAATTTTAGAAGAAATGAGATTTTCAATTACGGTATAGGTTTGGATTTTCCCTTCATTAAGTATTTTCTACTTTCTTCTTAGTGATCTATTAATGTTTTCAGATAATGAGTCAGAAAATAAATATAACCAAAATCCAAGTAAAAATATGAGCTTAAATCAGTAAATCAGGGGAAGAACAAATACCTCATAATACAGTTAGACTTATTTCTGCAAAGTATTATAATAATAATAATTTAAAATCAAGCCGCAGTTAAAGTATGACAGGGAAGCCCATTATTTGCTTATTTCGTGATAGTTACAATTCATTTATACATTTTTTTTTTTTTTTTGAGAGGGAGTCTTGCTCCTCGCCCAGTCTGGAGTGCAATGGCGCAATCTGGGCTCACCGCAAGCTCCACCTCCCGGGCTCACACCATTCTCCTGCCGCAGCCTCCCGAGTAGCTGGGACTACAGTCGTCCACCACCACGCCCGGCTAACTTTTTGTATTTTTTTTTTTTTTTTTGAGACGGAGTTTCACCGTGTTAGCCAGGATGGTCTTGATCTCCTGACCTCGTGATCTGCCTGCCTCGGCCTCCCAAAGTGCTGGGATTACAGGCGTGAGCCATCGCACCCGGCCTCACTTATACATTTTTTTTAAGATACTCCAGCTTTGAATAAGATTAGGTTCACCTGACATAACGCAGTTGTTCCAAGAGCCACCTCTATTTATTAAAGATAAAATGATTAATGTCTGTTTTCTCTTCCTTATTCAAGTTAGAAAGAATTTTACTACAGCGTCCTGTTTGGTGGATTGGTGTAAAGCGTAATTGCCACTGAATGTTTATAAAGAAGAAAAATAGTAGAGAAAATAGTAAGAATGAATTATTAATCATTTAATTTCACAATCTACAATAAAGAATAAAATATTCTTATCCTCATTTTCCAGATGAGAAAAATAGCTTAAAGATGATAAGAAATTTGCTGAATATTATTAATAAAAGGTGAAATTGAGATTTAAAGACAGAGGACTCCAAAACCTAAGCTTTCACCCACGCATTTTTTTCCTCATATTTAGCCAAATGGGAAGAATTCTGACCGATATAATCCAAGTTGTTCTATACTTGTTTTTTACTGAGAAGCCACAGTATAGTTGTTTAGTGCACAGGCTCTGGACCTAACCTGCTTAGGTATAATTGTGCCTGAATATTTAACTACTAATTATCTGAATTTGGACAATTTAGCACTGTGCCTCAATTTCTCACTTATAACATGGGGGATGTATTAGCCCCTTTGCATTACTATAAAGGAATACCTTAGACTGGGTGGTTTATAAAGAAGATATGTTTAATTGGCTCAGTGCTCTGCAAACTGTACAACAAGAGTGGTATTGGCATCTGCTTCTGGTGAGAGCCTTAGAATCATGGTGAAAGGTGAAACGTAAGCAGGTGTGTCACATGGTGAGAGCGGGAGCAAGAGAGAGGGAGGAAGTCCTAGCGTTTTGAACAATTACATCTCCTGTGAACTAACTGAGCAAGAATTCACTTATCACCAAGGGGATAGTACTAAACCATTCATGAGGGATCTGCCCTCATGATCCAAACTCTCCCACCAGGACCTACCTCCAACATTGGGAATCACATTTCAACATGAGATTTGGAGGAGACAAATGTCCAAACCATCAGGGGATAATAACTGATCCTTTTTCATAGTAATTCTATATTAAATGCATTAATATGTATACATATTATATATATAAAATATGTATGTTATATATATGTTTATTTATATATATGTATATAAAACACCTAGAGGTGCTTAGTCTGTAAGCATTTAATAAATGAAATTTTCATCATACTTTAATATGATGAAATTCAATAATGTTCATCGATTATCTAATTACAAAGCTCAGAGAACCTCAGAGGAAAGTACTGAAGAAAGAGACAATTAATAAAAATATGTTTTTACAAAGTTACATCCCCCTGTTATTAACCCAAGAACTGACCAGGCGCAGTGGCTCATGCCTGTAATCCCAGCACTCTGAGAGGCCAAGGTGGGCAGATCACTTGAGGTCAGGAGTTCAAGACCAGCCTGGCCAACATGGAGAAACCCCATCTCTACTAAAAATACAAAAATTAGCTGGGCGTGGTAGCACATGCCTGTAATCCCAGCTACTAGGGAGGTTGAGGCAGGATAATTGCTTCAACCCAGCGGGTGGAGGTTGCAGTGAACCAAGATCCTACCACAGCCCTCCAGCCTGTGCCCAGGTGACAGAGTGAGACTAAAGAAAGAAAGAGAGAGAGAGAGAGAGGGAAGGAGGAAGGGAAAGAAAGAGAGAGAGAGAGAGGAAGGGAGGGAGGGGGAGAGAGAGAGAGAGAGAAAGAAAAGAGAGAAAGAAAAGAAAGAAAGAAAGAAAGAAAGAAAGAAAGAAAGAAAGAAAGAAAGAAAGAAAGAAAGAAAGA